>NC_139809.1:29754814-29862314 GCF_963457635.1 Microchirus variegatus
ACTTTAAATTCAAGAAATCAGACTTTAACCTCATAATCCTGACTTTAATCTCAATAAATCAGACTTTGACCTCATAATCCTGATTTTAAACCCAAAAAATCAGACTTTAACCTCATGATACTGACTTTAAATTCAAGAAATCAGACTTTAACCTCATAATCCTGACTTTAAATTCAAGAAATCAGATTTTAACCTCATATTACTGACTTTAAATTCAAGAAATCAGATTTTAACCTCATAATCCTCACTTTAAACTCAAGAAATCAGACTTTAACCTCATAATCCTGACTTTAATCTCAATAAATCAGACTTTGACCTCAAAATACTGACTTTAAATTCAAGAAATCAGACTTTAACCTTATAATCCTGAATTAAAACTAAAGTAATCAGAATTTAACCTCATAATCCTGACTTTAACCTCAGAAGCCTGACTTATATCTCCCGACCAATTGTAACTCAAAGTCTGAATTCAGAGAAAAAAAAGTCAGAATTCTGAGATCAAAGTCAGATTCCAGTGAAAAAATTACAATTCAGAGGAGGGGGGAGTTATTTTATTAGTTTTTATATATATATATATATATTCATGGCACTAATTCTCTACCGTACGTTGACCTATATTGTCCACATTGTGGAAAATTTAAATCAACATATAAATTACAAAATACAAGATATAAACGGCAAGATATAAACAGTCAAATTCAGGACAACAATCTAATCATTTATTTGCATATTACAAGTACAATCATCAGTTTGCATTGGCAGTAGATAATTCAGAGCGTTTGTTCCCGTTCAGTTCCTCACATTTTCTCTCAGTTCAGAGTGAAACCTTCACACCTGCTCCTCCCTGATTATTCTCACCTGTGTCCAGTTAACTCTCCTCAGTATTTAACTGCTCACCTTTGTTTGAACTCAGTCCTGTTTAGTGTTCTTCTCTCTTTCATGGACATGTGGTCTTTAATGTGTTTGATTTGTTTGCCTTTTTCATTGACTTCCACCTTTTTTGTGAGATGTTTGCTTGTTGTAAAAGAAGTGAAGTAAGAATCAGACAAAAAAAATTATACTTACGGGGATAAAAAAAGGGGATCTTTGAATCTTAAGATGTGTGAGATCAAAGATTCAGAATGAAAACAAACATGGAGGCCGCTCAAAGCTAGCAGCTAGCACCTCACATGTGTGTTGTTGTGGTGGACTAAAAAAACACACAAAAATAAAAAGACAGAAATGGAAGAAAAATGTGGAAATAATTCACGACTGAAAATACATAAACAACATGATTTAATCGTTCTGTGAGTCTCAAACAGAGCTAGCGCTAGCTACTGCAAAAAGCTAACTGACCGCTCACTGTCATAGGTTCTTTTGGGTTTCCGCTCGTGTGGTCAACACATTTGATACCTAAAATGTCATTTTAAATATATTTAAATTTACAATTTTATAACTTTTGTGATTAAAAGTACAGTGTGTATCAATGTATATTATAAAAACACCACATAGAGCCAAGTTCTACATGTCAGCATGCTAACATCATGCTCACGATGAAACGCAAACATGCTGATAGCTTGTTAGCCAGTTAAGTTTTGTCATCTTTTTTAGCATGTTAGCATTCTAATAATTATTCAAGAATACACTTTTCCCCAAAGATGGTGTGTGTTATTCTGCCTGCACAGAAATAAAGATGGCGACACGTCGTGAAAAATCAACAAATACAAAAACTAACGGAAGCTGAAATATTTGTAAAAGTTCAGCTTCTCATGTTGCACTGTGAGGCTGGAACGATAAAAGCACACTGTGCACCAAAAATGTGCCGTTTATTTTTAGCGTTAGCATTCCTGACGAACAGAACGCGAAACTGTTTTAGTCCTTGAGAACAAAAACAACTTCTCAAAACTCTTTTTTAAATCAGAATGTGAAAAGTGTAATGCTCTTTCCACCAAAGTGAGCCACAAGGGGCGCCCTCTCTCTAACACTAACTGGCCTTGTGTCATGGGTCAGATGTCTCCTCTAGAAGAGGTGCAAGAGTCTCAGATCCCTAGAGGAATGGCGTGTTCCATTGACATCGGATGTCATAAGCGAACTAAGCGACCACTAGGGGGCCCCTTAGAGCATTTCATGATGTTATTTTTGTTTTATTGTATTGCCTATGTCAGGGATTGTGAGGCTGCCCAACACCACTTTCCTAACACAAGGTATCGGGTCCTTTCGTGTATTCAAATTAGGATGTCGAGACTCAACTCGCACCTAACTACAACATCCGTAGACAAAGGGGTGTGAAAGCACGGCCTGGAGAGGCAGACCCCTTCCCAGACGAAGAGATCTGAAAGGCATGTTCCCCAGGTATAAATGTTTAGGTTACTCACTACGCTCTGGGTCTTTCCGTAATTTAACAGCTTTGGAGTCGCTGTGATTGGTTAAAAATGTCTTGTCGCAGGGAAATCGGGGTCTGTTTGTTCAAATCAGTCTAAAATTGGGGTTTATGGGGAAAAAAATGAGTATGAGTAAAAAAATAGACTCAATAAGCACCCAAAAACAAAACAAAAGCTGCATATTTTTCTTATATATCTTCACTGTGATTGGTTTTATAAGGCCCCTTAATATCGTCATATTGACCGCTGACCCACAACCTGTAGCTAGCTGGATTTTAGATGTGAGATATAATGTTTTTACGTTGAAAATTTGTGAAATATCAGCGTCAGCATGTGTTTGTGGATTCGTGTGGAAGTGGAAGTGTAAATCGCACCTATGTCGCACAATCTGTTCAACAATCTGTAAATAAACATATATATATATATATATACAGGACATATGGAGCTGAAAATGATCACATATGTGAGGATAACGTTTTTTTAAATAATGCGTAAATGCTTTGGTAAAAAAATGTTTTTTTTAAAAGAAGAAGAACACGTTTAAAAAGAAGAAACGCAGATCGCGATACACGTGTTTTCAGTTTAATTCCTCTGTGTGTGTGTGTGTGTGTGTGTGTGTGTGCGTCCTCTTAAAAAAAAAAAAAACACTGAAAAGACTTTGTCCTTCGTGAGCAGAAGCAGACGAGGACAAAATTGAATCCTTCCCTCTGAATGTTTGAATGGAGTAATGTGCTTCACTCTCTCTCCTCCTCCTCGTCGACAGAACGCCAAACAAAGAGCTGCTTTCAGCCTTTAATTGAAATGTTGGGTTTGCGTAAAAGGTTACGCGCACACACACACACACACACACACACACACACGTGTTCCTGAATACAAAAAGCAATGCTGTCGACAAGCATTCAACACAAATTCAATTCAAACACATCCTTGTGTGCTGTGTCATATGAGACTGTACATTCACACTAAGTTAGTGCCTATTAGTCACATTACTTTAACTGTGAATTACTGTCTGTGCGTATGAAGTAAATGACCATGTGAATGATGACCTGTCCTCGTCATTCACCTGTCTTTATCATCATTCACCTGTCTTTATCATTCACCTGTCCTTATTCACCTGTCCACATCATCATTCACCTGTCCTTATTCACCTGTCCTCATCATCATTCACCTGTCCTCATCATCATTCACCTATCCTTATCATTCCCTGTCCTCATCATAATTCACCTGTCCTCATCATCATTCACCTGTCCTTATCATTCACCTGTCATAATCATTCACCTGTCCTTATTCCCCTGTCCTCATCATAATTCACCTGTCCTTATTCACCTGTCCTCATCATAATTCACCTGTCCTTATTCACCTGTCCTCATCATAATTCACCTGTCCTCATCATAATTCGCCTGTCCTCATCATCATTCACCTGTCCTTATTCACCTGTCCACATCATCATTCACCTGTCCTTATTCACCTGTCCTCATCATCATTCACCTGTCATTATTCACCTGTCCTCATCATCATTCACCTGTCCTCATCATCATTCACCTGTCATTATTCACCTGTCCTCATCATCATTCACCTGTCCTCATCATCATTCACCTGTCCTTATTGCCCTGTCCTCATCATAATTCACCTGTCCTTATTCACCTGTCCTGATCATCATTCACCTGTCCTCATCATCATTCACCTGTCCTTATTCAATTGTCCTCATCATAATTCACCTGTCCTCATCATAATTCACCTGTCCTCATCATCATTCACCTGTCCTTATTCACCTGTCCTCATCATCATTCACCTGTCCTCATCATCATTTACCTGTCCTCATCATCATTAACCTGTCCTTATCATTCACTTGTCCTTATTCCCCTGTCCTCATCATAATTCACCTGTCCTTATTCACCTGTCCTCATCATCATTTACCTGTCCTTATTCCCCTGTCCTCATCATAATTCACCTGTCCTTATTCACCTGTCCTCATCATCATTCACCTGTCCTTATTCACCTGTCCTCATCATCATTCACCTGTCCTTATTCACCTGTCCTCATCATCATTCACCTGTCCTTATTCACCTGTCCTCATCATCATTCACCTGTCCTTATTCACCTGTCCTCATCATCATTCACCTGTCCTTATTCACCTGTCCTCATCATAATTCACCTGTCCTTATTCACCTGTCCTCATCATCATTTACCTGTCCTTATTCCCCTGTCCTCATCATAATTCACCTGTCCTTATTCACCTGTCCTCATCATCATTCACCTGTCCTTATTCACCTGTCCTCATCATCATTCACCTGTCCTTATTCACCTGTCCTCATCATCATTCACCTGTCCTTATTCACCTGTCCTCATCATCATTCACCTGTCCTTATTCACCTGTCCTCATCATCATTCACCTGTCCTTATTCACCTGTCCTCATCATAATTCACCTGTCCTTATTCACCTGTCCTCATCATCATTCACCTGTCCTTATTCACCTGTCCTCATCATCATTCACCTGTCCTTATTCACCTGTCCTCATCATAATTCACCTGTCCTCATCATCATTCACCTGTCCTCATCATCATTCACTTGTCCTCATCATAATACACCGGTCCTTATCATTCACCTGTCCTCATCATTCACCTGTCCTCATCATCATTCACTTGTCCTCATCATAATACACCGGTCCTTATCATTCACCTGTCCTCATCATCATGTACCTGTCCTCATCATCATTCACCTGTCCTTATCATTCACTTGTCCTCAGCATGTACCTGTCCTCATCATCATTCACCTGTCCTCATCATTCACCTGTTCATATCATCATGCATCTGTCCTCATCATCATTCACCTGTCTTTATCATTCACCTGTCCTCATCATCATTCACCTGTCTTTATCATTCACCTGTCCTATAGACGTGTTACACAGAATATTACCTTGATTTAGTCCATTATCCTCTTCCTCACAGTTTATGTCAAATATTCTCTCTTTCTCCTTCTATTACTTGCATTTTCATCTTTCCTTCCTCATTATCCTCGTCCAGCAGCGTCAGAATCACCCTCCTCCTCCTCCTCCTCCTCCTCCTCCTCCTCCTCCTTCTCTCTCTATTTTTATCCTTCTTTTATTTATATATATGATATATAAGGGTTTTTTTAAAGGCATCACTTACAGTATAATGTGGCCCTTTGGTTCCCGTATGGCATTCAACTGATGCTAACAAGCCTCTTCTTTCTCTTTTTTTTTTAGGGGGGAAACTGAAAACTTTATCTCCACATAATAAATGACAAGTGAGTGGTGAAGAAAAATAACCGGGCAAAATTCAAAATGCCAAGGTGTAGCGCTTTAAGACGACAAGGCTAAATTGGCTATTATTTCTGCTTCCTGTCCTCTCCTCTCCTGTCCTGTCTCCTCTTATTAATGAACACACACATTTACGTACTGTATATGTGCAGTTTATGTCTTCATCAGTGAGTTTGCTGACAGTCTTGTGTAAGCACATTTTTTAACTTACTATTTTATATGTGTATGATTCATTAAAAAAATCTATGTGTAATGTAAATATTTATGTTTTTAAAACTCCCCCTCGCTCATTTCTTCAAGTTTCTTCTTCTCCAACGTGAACCCCTGTGTAAATATGTATTTGACAACGTCCGTGTCAGAGGATCACGGCCACACTTTGACCTCTGACCTCAGACACTCAATATCTGGCCTCAGCGGCGCTGCATCGATTACACTGAAGTCACAGAGAGCAAACAGAGGTGATATACTATGATATACAGTAGTTTCAATGGGACAAAGCATTGTATTTGGACTAAATTCGGGGGGGGGGAAAGGAAAAATACAAGTATTCACAAACAAAATCATTCAAAATGAATAACCAGAATAACGAGATTGAAGTCAGAATTCTGAGATTAAAGTTGGAATTCTGAGATTACAGTCGAATTCTGAGATTATCGTCATAATTCTGAGATAAGAGTTGAAATTCTGAGGAAAAAAAATCTGAATTCTGAGATTATAGTTGGAATTCTGAGATTCAAGAGAAAGTCTGAATTCTGAGATTAAAGTTAGACTTCTGAGATTATAGTTGGAATTCTGAGATTACAGTTGAATTCTGAGATTATCGTCATAATTCTGAGATTATAGTTGGAATTCTGAGAATACAGTTGAATTCTGAGAATACAGTTGAATTCTGAGAATACAGTTGAATTCTGAGAATACAGTTGAATTCTGAGATTATTGTCATAATTCTGAGATTATAGTTGGAATTCTGAGATTCAAGAGAATGTCTGAATTCTGAGATTAAAGTCCAAATTCTAAATTCTGAGAAAAAAGTTGAAATTCTGAGATTAAAGATAAAGTTGCAATTGTCAGATTCACGAAAAAATTTAATTCTGAGATTAAAGTCAGAATTATGAGATTTAAGTCAGAATGAAGTCAGAATTCTGATATTACAGTAAGAATTCTGAGAAAAAAGTCACAATTCTGAGATCAAATAAAAAAGTCACAATTCGAAGATTAAGGAGAAAGTTGCAATTGTGAGATTCACTAAAAAACAGAATGCTGAGATTAAAAATCAGATTAAAGTCAGAATTCTGATATTAAAGTCTGAGAAAAAAGTCAAAATTCTGAGATTAAAAGAAAAAACTTCTGAGATTAAAGTCAGAATTCTTAGATTAAATCAGAAGTATGAGATTAAATGAAAAGTCTTTTTGTGGGGCCCTTTATTCTGTAGCTTTCAGTCCAACTTTCACAAAAGTATATTAATTTTTAATATATAGGGTGTTTCTACAGCCGGTCAGTTTGTCTGTCTGTCATCTGACTATGACGAACTGGTTTATAATCAGATTATGACTCCCACATGCATACACACACACACACACACACACACACACACATACAGTGAGTACAGAATTAGGTGAATGGGCACGAGCGGACGTTCGGCGCTCCTTCCCCAAACATCACAAATCATTCTTAATTATCATCCACAACAAAGAGGAGAAAACATTGTAATGAGGAGCTTCGCACACTTTTCCTCCGCGCGCTGCAAACCCGAGGTGAGCGCTCATTTTTCACACCCGCATTTGCATAAATTCTCTTCTTCTTTAACTTGCCACTGCCAGGAGTGATAAAGTGCATGCAGCACCAGGGGACGGGGTTACAGGAAGGCAAATACATTTAAAAAATATATATATAAATGCAAAAACATCTGCATAGACTCTGCAAAGGTAGGTGGGGAAGGAAGAAGCAGCTGCAGCATAGGAAAGAGAGAGAGAGAAAACGTCGGATCTGATTTTTTTCTTTTCTTACCCACATAATGAAGAGAGGGGAGAGTCCAGAGCAGAGGCAGAGATAATGTGAGGAAGGACGGATAACAAACAGATAACAAACAGGAAGACGCTGCAGGCAGAAGCCTGTAATGGACTTTTGAGTGGAGCGAAGCAGCCGTAGATTTACGAGGAGCGAGCGATGAGTGCGGAGATGGCGTGATAGAGTGTTAAGTGGTCGAGGTAAATCGTGGCCCTGTCTGTGTTCTGTTTTCACAAAAGCCCCCCCGTCATAAAAGGAATAAAAAAATCTGTGTTTAAATTTAATAGGTGGCTGCGGCACACACACACACGCGTTCTTGTACTTGCTGCATATTGAGGACTGGGTTGCTGACAAAGTGAGGACCAGCACTTGATAAATCAACACAATTACAAATATCTACTTCATAAATGACATCTACTAGACTAGACCTACTGGTTGCAGTACCATAAAATGTCTGCAGGTGGAGCCCCAGAGCAAAAAGGGCAGGAAATGTTTTTCGATTTTTTTTTTTTTGGTCCAAAATTTGACAAAAAACGTCATACTATACTATGTCGTCCAAAATTTTTTTTAAAAATGTACCCAAAATTTTTGGTCCAAAATTTGACAAAAAATTTGTCATACTATACTATGTCATCCACAATTTGAAAAAAACAATTTGACCCGAAATTTTTCGTCCAAAATTTCACTAAAATGTCATACTATACTATGTCGTCGAAAATGTAAAAAAAAAATGGACCCAAAATTTTTGGTCCAAAATTTTTGGTCCAAAATTTGACAAAAACGTCACACGTCATTTATCGTCAAATGTTTTATTTTTATTTTTTTTTGACAGATTGAGTATAGCATGTTATAGCAACCTAAGGAAGTGATTTCAATGAAAACAAAGTGAGGACCGGCCAAAATGTCCTCACTACGTAAAAATGACCTCATTTTGTTGGTTAAATACCCTAACTGGTCCTCAGTATGCCACAAGTATAAGAACACACACACACACACACACACACACACACACACACACACACTGCAGAGTAATTCTTCACAAGTGTCCGTGCCGCGTCTCCACAGTAAAAACAACAGTAACACCAGTCTCTTCTTTCATTACCAGTGCACTTTACTTTTACCTCAGTGTCATGTAGAGTTTGACTGATGTCATTTGACTGATGAACTTGTTTTAGTGAGTGAGTGCAGAGGAGACGCAGGCAGGAATCTGTCATTATTACTGGGTGTCCACTCCAGCAGCCTCACAGTGGTGGAGGTGGATCTGGATCTGGATCTGGATCCTGCAGCCCTGGAGCGCAGGACAAACGTATTCAGACACAGTGGTGGGGTCATCTCAGTTTTTGAGACTGAAAGACTACGTCCAATGAGAGGCCAGAATCTATATGACATTTCTGGATTTTAATCTTTAAAAGAAACCCATCGATAAGATCCAGATGGAGGTGACTTCGATTGGGTTTCAGTTCCGATTCAGATCTTGTTCTAGGGTTAGAATTGGGTTTTTGGTTCGGATTGAGACCTTGATTTAGGGTTAGAATTGGTTTTGGTTTAGATTATGACCTTGTTTAAGGGTTAGAATTGGGTTTCAGTTCGGTGTGTCCACTCCCGCAGCCTCACGCAGGAGGTGGATCTGGATCCTGCAGCCCTGGAGCGCAGGACCAACGTATTCAGACACCTGCACAGGTGGTGTAGTCTCCGTTTTTGAGACCAAAGACTACGTCCAATGAGAGGCCAGAATCTATCTGACATATCTGGATTCTGGATTTCTGGAGGTGACTTCATGGACATGGGCACATATGGTAAAGATTTAGCAGAGCCAGGAATTGAACCCTCAACCATACACCACTGAGCCACCATGGCTCAATCCTAACTCCTCTGACTTTCTTTAATCTCTGAATTCTGAATTTTTCTTGAATCTCAGAATTCTGACCCTTTTCCTCAGAATTCAGACTTTTTTCATTTAATCTCAGAATTCTGACTTTTTTCATTTAATCTCAGAATTCTGACTTTTTAAGACTTTTACTTAAGTAATATTATTTACAAAACGTGACTTCAACTTCTACCAAAGTGTTTTCTGGTAAGATACTTCCTGTTTGGCCTTCAACTTCTTCATACCGCCACCTACAGGACTGGAGATGTAGTGCAGTTTCTTATACCACGTGATGTGAATAAAGGTTCAGGAACTTTGAGATGTGGCGTAAACAGAAAACCACAGAGATTATCTGGGAATTATTTTCCCCATTGTAAAGACAGTAAATTCCTGGAAATGTTGGTTTTTGGCGAAATTTATTCCCCAATAAAATAATCTAACAATGTATTATGAGGCGTTAAAATACACATCAACATTAACAGCGTACGACTTTTATGTAATGTTTGAATTTCTTAATATAAATGGCAAAAACCACACACACACACACATCTTCTGCAACTGCAGCAAATCTCTCAACTTTGCCTTCACAAGTTATACCACACACACACACACACAAAAACTCACACCCATACTCCATCCATTCTCGTAAATGTTCACATGTACCGCACACACACACACACACACACACACACACACACACACAGAGTGAAAGCTTGGCCTTGTCTGGTGCCGTCATGGCTGACTGTGGTCTAACAGAGATATATGGGAGAAGCGAGCTGCGTGAAGAACAACATTTGTCTACAGCCCCTTCTTCTTCTTCTTCTTCTTCTTCTTCTTCTTCTTCTTCTTCTTCCTCCTTTATTATGCAAGGACACCTAACGAAGGAAGCACTCGGCTTCCCTTCTCCTCTCTCTGCTGAGAGCCCAAATAAAAACTATGTGAACTGGCCTTGAGTTTGGAAAATAACAGGGAATGAGGATTCTTCCTGATTTCAACACCACCATGATTCTTATTTAAATGGACATGGTTGGTGTGTAGTGGTTAGCGAAGGAGGAGGAGGTGGATCTGGATCCTGCAGCCCTGGAGTGCAGGACAAACGTATTCCGACACCTGCACAGGTGGTGTAGTCTCAGTTTTTGAGACCAAAGACTACGTCCAACAAGAGGCCAGAATCTATGTGACATTTCTGGATTTTAATCTTCGACAAAAAATGTCTCTTTTCATCCTAAAGGTTGCAGACCCCTGGTGTAGCGGTTAGCGATGTCGCCTTTGCAGCGAGAAGACCCGGGTTCAAGCCCTGGTTGGAACAAGGGCCTTTCTGCAAGGAGTTTGCATGTTCTCCCTGTTTCTCCAGGTTCTCCGACTTCCTCTCACAGTCCAAAAACATGCAGATTTAGGAATTAAGTGAATCACACTAAATTGACCGTAGGTGTGAGAGTGTGAGTGAATGGTTGTTTGTCTCTATGTGTGGCCCTGCGATGGACTGGCGAACTGTCCAGGGTGTACCACGCCTATCGCCCTATATCAGCTGAGATAGGCACAGCACCCCCCGTAACCTTCTGGTGGAGGATGAAGCTGTAGATGATGGACGGATGGACATTGGCTGAAACTTCACCCAAGAGTGGGGTCAACCATAAGAATCTGAACTCCTGTTTTGAAGCCTGCAAGGAACCAGGCTCCTCCACTCATATGTGCCACGCTCTATCATCTATTCTCCATCCATCCATCCATCCATCTTCTACCACTTTATCCTCCACATGAGGGTCGCTGGTGCCAATCCCAGCTGATGTTGAGGGGCAAAGGGACAGGTTGCCAGTCCATCACAGGGCCCACAGAGAAACAAACAACCTTAATGGGGAACATGATTTATAAAATTGACAAATTGATAATGAAAATGCGATTTCCATCGTTTCTCCAAGCGGTGGAGTTGTGGTGGGTTTTTCAAGAGAGAACCAGAAGACGTCAACCAATTTCCCTCAGGTCTTGTTCTTTTCTGTGGGTCACCACCACAGCAGATAATCTGTGTATGCCGGATGCCCTTCCTGACCCTTTTATCCTGGCTTTGGGATTGGCACTAGGCGTACACTTGGATATATACCCGCACATCTTTAAAGGGAATAGTTAGGAATTTTGGACATAAGACCTACTTTCCAACTCAGCCGGTGTGATGGAGATGTCTGGAGACGTTTTCAAGAAATTTAATTCACGTTAGCATGGCATTAGAAACACTCATACCGACTCCACAGTGCACCTGAGGCAAATCGAATTTAACGGCAGACTATCGATGTACATATCTGTGTTGATAGAATGTTTGAAATAAAACCAACCTGGCAATTTGAAGGATTTATGTCTCAGCAGTGCGTCATACTTCCTGTTAGGCTATGGCTGCTGAGAAAGTAGTCCCTCAAAAATGGATGATTCATGCGATGCGATTGTTTCAAATATCATTCTATCAACACAGATATGTACGTCGATAGTCTGCCCGTTACAATCGATTTGCCTCGGGTGCACTGTGGAGTCGGTATGAGTGTTTTTAATGCCATGCTAGCAGGTACAATTGACTTGCGCTAGCCATAGCACCAGCGAACTCGGCAACTAGAAGAACTGAATGAAATTTCTTGAAAACGTCTCCAGACGTCTCCATCACACCAGCTGGGTTGAAAAATAGGTCTTATAAAACCTCAAAATGTCATGTTATGTTATAACTGGTATATTATCTCTCGTTTTCCCCGACTATATGATGTGGGCAACCGGGTACAGGCAAAGTCACATCTGCCACAGTGTTGAAGTTGAAGTTGAAGTTGTTGCATTTTCTTCCCAATCTCGCCTGCAGCCAAAGTTTATTGGACTTACTGTTGTCTTTTCTATCACATCAACCCAGTGTGGTCATCCTCCTCTGACCTCTGGCATCAGCAGGACGTTCCTCTGCCCAGAAGAACCGCAGCTCACTGGACGTTTCCTCTCATTTGGACCATTATCTGTAAACACTGGAGAGGATTTTGTGTATAAATCCACACTAAGGTCATTTAAATCGCCGTTTTATTTCCCCCTCATTCTGATGTTTGAGTTTCGATCACGATCATCTACGTGCCTGAATCTGCTGAGTTGCTGTCGTTTGATTGGTTGTATCTAATAAAGTGGCAGGTAAGTGAACATGAATGAACAGCTTCTCTGAGCTGAAGTCAAAGAGAAACCCACACTTTACCCAGCAGGGTGTCTTCCTGCCATGTTGTTAGAAAACACTGTTTGTTGTGTGTTCTTGTATTTTTTATCTTTGTGAGGTCCAAGAAATGTACTAACCTGTCTCTGTGGGGTCATTTTGACCCTGTGGGGACATTTTGTCTGGACCCACAACTTTAAAATGCTTTTTCAGGGGTTAGACCTTGTTTTAGGGTTAGAATTGGGATTTGGTTTAGATTGAGACCTTGATTTAGGGTTAGCATTGGGTTTTGGTATGGATTAAGACCTTGTTTTAAGATTAGAATTTGGTTTTGGTTTGGATTAAGACCTTGTTCTAGGGTTAGAGTTGGTTTTCGGTTTAGATTAAGACCTTGTGCTAGGGTTAGAATTTGGTTTCAATTCAAATTAATACCTTGCTTAAGGGTTAGAACTGGGTTTCGGTTCAGAGTAAGACCTTTTTTTTAGGGTTAGAGTTTATTGGTTTAGCTTAGGGTTAGGGTTAATTGGGTTACGTTTTGGATGAAGACTTTGTTTTAGTGTTAGCATTCGGTTTTGGTTTAAATTAAGACCTTGTTTTAGGGTTAGAATTGAGATTTGGTTTAGAGTAAGACCTTGTTTTAGGGTTGGAATTGGGTTCCAGTTTAGGTTGAGACCTTGATTTAGGGTTAGAATTGGGTTTCGGATCAGATTAAGACCTTGTTCAGGGTTAGAATTGGGTTTCGGTTTAGATGAATACCTTGTGTTAGGGGTTAGAATTGGGATTAAGTTCAGATAAAGACCTCGTTCTAGGGTTAGAATTGGGTTTCAGTTCAGATGAAAATCTTGTTTAAGGGATAGAATTGGATTCCAGTTTGGATTAAGACCTTGATTTGGGGTTAGGATTGGGTTTCAGTCCAGATTGAGACCTTGATTTAGGGTTAGAATTGGTTTTCGGTTTAAATTAAGACCTTGTATTAGGGTTAGGGTTAGGTTTCGGATCAGATTAAGACCTTGTTCAGGTTAGAATTGGGTTTCGGTTTTGATTATAATTTTGTTTTAGGGATAGAATTGGATTTCAGTTTGGATTAAGATCTTGTGTTTGGGGATAGAATTGGGTTTCGGATCAGATTAAGACCTTGTACTATGGTTAGAGTTGGGTTCCGGGGTTAGAATTATCTGGTTGAGGTTAGGGTTGAGACCTTTTATTAGGGTTAGTTATCCGGGGTTAGGTGGTGTGTGTGTGTGTGTGTGTGTGTGTGTGTGTGTGTTTGTGTGTTTGTGTGTACAGTAGAAGGTTTGACAAAGATACCTCATTTCCCTCTTAGTTCCCTGCTGTTCCACTGTCACTCACTCACACTCACTCACTCACTCACACACACACACACACACACACACACACACACACACACACACACACACACACACACACACAGCGGTGGGCTGACAGTGTGTGAGTGACCCAGACATTTGGCATCTTTCACATCAGGGTGTCTTTATTTCCTCCTTTTTTTTGTTCTCATCAAACACAGGGAGGATGGAGGATGGAGGGAGGAGAGGATGGAGAGAGGAGAGGATGGAGAGAGGAGAGGTTGGCTGCAGAAGGTCAGTGGAAGAGAGAGAGAAGAGGAGGAGGAGGAGGGAGAGCGATCTCAGGGCATGATGATGTTCCAAAAAACACAGATCTTGCCAGGGAGACTGATGTTAGACGTGGTGGTGAAAGATGGGAAGAGGAAGAAGAATAAAGGTCTGGGCCAAGAGAAATGTGGCGATCTCTGCGTGACAACAGGACGTTATAAAAGAGCAGAAATGTAAGAGGCAAAGTGAGAGCGTCTGTTCCTCTTCTCTCAGCTGGGAGTAGAAAAACAAAGGTTTTCTGCTGGAGTGAATGTTCAGAGCAGCTCGTTTATGCCGCGGTGTTAAATCTCTCCCATTCAGCCTGTTTTTATGAAATATATGAGCGACATGGCAACAAAACATCCTGGAAGTTTTCAGTCACTTTTTAATAAATTCAACTATGTTTTCAAGAAAGGAAAGTGCAGAATGTGCACTTTTTGTACTTAGAATTGAGATTTGGTTTAGATTAAGACCTTGTTTTAGTGTTTGAATTGGTTTTCGGCTCAGATTGAGACCTTGATTTAGGATTAGAATTGAGTTTTGGTTTAGATTAAGACCTTGTTTTAGGGTTAGAATTGGGTTTCGGCTCAGATTGAGACCTTGATTTAGGGTTAGAATTGGGTTTCGGTTCAGATTGAGACCTTGATTTAGGGTTAGAATTGGGTTTCGGTTCAGATTGAGACCTTGATTTAGGGTTAGAATTGGGTTTCGGTTCAGATTGAGACCTTGTTTAAGGGTTAGAATTGTGTTTCGGTTCAGATTCAGACCTTGATTTAGGGTTAGAATTGGGTTTCGGTTCAGATTGAGACCTTGCTTAAGGGTTAGAATTGTGTTTCGGTTCAGATTGAGACCTTGATTTAGGGTTAGAATTGGGTTTCGGTTCAGATTGAGACCTTGTTTAAGGGTTAGAATTGTGTTTCGGTTCAGATTGGACCTTGATTTAGGATTAGAATTGGGTTTTGGTTCAGATTGAGACCTTGTTTGAGGGTTAGAATTGTGTTTCGGTTCAGATTAAGACCTTGATTTAGGATTAGAATTGGGTTTTGGTTGAGATTGAGACCTTGATTTAGGATTAGAATTGAGTTTTGGTTTAGATTAAGACCTTGTTTTAGGGTTAGAATTGGGTTTCGGCTCAGATTGAGACCTTGTTTTGGGGTTAGAATTGGGTTTCGGTTCAGATTGAGACCTTGATTTAGGGTTAGAATTGGGTTTCGGTTCAGATTGAGACCTTGATTTAGGGTTAGAATTGGGTTTCAGTTCAGATTAAGACCTTGTTTTATTGTTAGAATTGGGTTTAGGTTCAGATTAAGACCTTGTTTTATTGTTAGAATTGGGTTTTGGTTTAGATTAAGACCTTGATTTAGGGTTATAATTATGTTTTGGTTCAGATTGAGACCTTGATTTAGGGTTATAATTGGGTTTCGGTTCAGATTGAGACCTTGTTTGAGGGTTAGAATTGTGTTTCGGTTCAGATTAAGACCTTGATTTAGGATTAGAATTGGGTTTTGGTTTAGATTAAGACCTTGTTTTAGGGTTAGAATTGGGTTTTGGTTTAGATTGAGACCTTGATTTAGGATTAGAATTGAGTTTTGGTTTAGATTAAGACCTTGTTTTAGGGTTAGAATTGGGTTTCGGCTCAGATTGAGACCTTGTTTTGGGGTTAGAATTGGGTTTCGGTTCAGATTGAGACCTTGATTTAGGGTAAGAATTGGGTTTCAGTTCAGATTAAGACCTTGTTTTAGGGTTAGAATTGGGTTTTGGTTCAGATTAAGACCTTGTTATTTATATATAGATATTAACTAAATTATTGTGCTATCTGAAAAAGTTTCTGAAAGCTGAGAAGTTGCACGTCAAAACCAACGCGTTGTGGTTATTAGGATAATTTCACCCGCGCTGATGCAGGAAGCCGGCGAATCAGCGTCTTTGTCACCAGAGAGGAGAGAAGTTGGAAAAAAAACTCCTGTATATAACTTTCCATATGTTTGCCTTGGTAAACTTCCGCACACACGCCAAGAGAGACAGAGCATATTGACCTACTACGACAGAAAAGCTCTCCAGAGGGTCGTCGCTACGGCCCAGAACATAATCACCTGCCTTCTCCTCTCCTCTGGAGGATCAGTGCAGTTTCCCGCTGTGTCAGGAAGCCAAAAATATATATATATATATATATATATATATACATATATATTCTGCAGGATTCCTCTCTCCCACGCCGTACAATCTGTTTTTGATCTGCTGCCCTCGGAGCAGACGTTTCAGGACATTGAGAGCGAGAACAAACGGACGCGAGAACAGAGCAAACCCGGGAACAACGCAGCTGACATCTTCTGATATATCAGGATTATTGCATGTGTGACAGTGTGAGTACAGGGGGAGGTGTGTGTGTGTGTGTGTGTGTGTGTGTGTGTGTGTGTGTGTGTGTGTGTGTGTGTGTGTGTGTGTGTGTGTGAGAGAGAGGTAAAAATACACCTTATCCATTAAATGTGCTTTGGCGTGACAATATGTGACAGATGTAAGGCTGACATGTCATGGATGTTGGCGTGAACCCTAACCCTAACCCTATTGGGAAGTGAGAAAATGGTAATTAAGAGTCGGTATCAGCTGTCAATCATGACATCTTATCGCATTTTTCATGCCATTAAATAATTGGGTAGAATTGGGTTTCAGTTCAGATTAAGACCTTGTGTTTAGGGTAAGGGTAAATTGGTTTATGTTAGGGTTAGGGTTATGCACTTAGTTGTACCTTATCCATTAAATGTGCTTTAGCGTGACAATATGTGACAGATGTAAGGCTGACATGTCATGGATGTTGGCGTGAACCCTATTGGGAAGTGAGAAAATGGTAATTAAGAGTCGGTATCAGCTGTCAATCATGACATCTTACCACATTTTTCATGCCATTAAATAACCCATTCAAAGTTAGAAGAAAACCACTGGAACATGTGCTGCATCAGTTTGGTAAGTGCTTTGGAAATCATTCATTTGGCGTGTACCATTTTGTACCATCTGCAGCCAGCCACCAGGGGGCGCACAATAACTTTCTTGCTCCACGTTGAGTGACTGCCGTGTCGTCCATATTTATGACTTTGTTAGTTTGTGTGTTAATTCTAAAATAGTGGGTGAGCTTAGAAAAGTCTGACACAAAGGAAAGCGATGCCTCCACATTTGAAGTACAATCGCCACCTAATAAAAATAAAACATTTATTTCCGTGCCTGTGTGGATGTGAAAATTTCACACACACACACACCTACCGTATCTGCTTTTGAAGAAATTGTTTCACAGCTTCCTGAAGGCACAGCGTGTTCATTTGTGCTTCTTACTGTATGTGTGTGTGTGTGGGGGGGGCGGAGGGGGGGTGATGTTGACGATCATTAGAGCGGCTTCAAAAGATGCCACAGTCACTCGCTGCTTTACGTTCCCCCATTCATGTGAATGTGATTATGGCAGCAACTGCCTGCAAACTGCCCACTGTGCAGTACTCAAGTCTACACTAATGTCTCCATATCAGACAGAGAGACAGGTAATTATAGGTAGAAGGAGGTAGGTAGGTAGCCCGAACAACCTAGAAGTGCAGAAGACCATCTGAAGTATTTACTACATGGTCCAGCAGAGGGCACAGTAAGTAGGGGTACGTGTAGGCAGAGATCAGTAGGATAAGGTAATGATAGGTAGGATAGAGGTAGAGGTAGTGGAGTATAGATCGGTAGGTAGGTAGAAATGGGTAAGTAGAGTAGGTGGGGAAAAGGTTGAGGTAGGTAGGTAGGTAGGTAGGTAGGTAGGTAGGTAGGTAGGTAGGTAGGTAGGTAGGTAGGTAGGTAGGTAGAAATGGGTAAGTAGGGTAGGTGGGAAAAGGTTGAGGTAGGTAGGTAGGTAGGTAGGTAGGTAGGTAGGTAGGTAGGTAGGTAGGTAGGTAGGTAGGTAGGTAGGTAGAAATGGGTAAGTAGAGGTAGGTGGGAATATGTTGAGGTAGGTAGGTAGGTAGGTAGGTAGGTAGGTAGGTAGGTAGGTAGGTAGGTAGGTAGGTAGGTAGGTAGGTAGGTAGAAATGGGTAAGTAGAGGTAGGTGGGAATATGTTGAGGTAGGTAGGTAGGTAGGTAGGTAGGTAGGTAGGTAGGTAGGTAGGTAGGTAGGTAGGTAGGTAGGTAGGTAGGTAGAAATGGGTAAGTAGAGGTAGGTGGGAATATGTTGAGGTAGGTAGGTAGGTAGGTAGGTAGGTAGGTAGGTAGGTAGGTAGGTAGGTAGGTAGGTAGGTAGGTAGGTAGGTAGGTAGGTAGGTAGAAATGGGTAAGTAGAGGTAGGAGGGAAAAGGTTGAGGTAGGTAGGTAGGTAGGTAGGTAGGTAGGTAGGTAGGTAGGTAGGTAGGTAGGTAGGTAGGTAGGTAGGTAGGTAGGTAGGTAGGAATGGGTAAGTAGAGGTAGGAGGGAATAGGTTGAGGTAGGTAGGGGAAGGTAATGATAGGTAGGATAGAGGTTTAGGTAGTTGAGTATAGATAGAGGTAGGTAAATATAGGTGTAGGTAGTTGGGTAGAAATGGTTAAGTAGAGGTAGGTAGGTGAGAATAGGTTGAGGTCGGTCGGTAGGTAGGTAGGTGGGTGGGTAAGTAGAGGTAGATAGGTTGAGGTACATAAGCATTGGTAGAGATCAGTAGGGGAAGGTAATGATAGGTAGGACAGAGGTAGGTAAGTGTAAGTAAGTAGAAATGGGTAAGTAGAGGTAGGTGGGAATAGGCTGAGATACGTAAGTACTGGTAGAGGTACGAATAGACGGAGACCGGTAGAGGTAGGTAATTGTCGGTAGGATATAGGTAGAGGTAGGTAAGTATAGGTGTAGGTAGGTAGTAATGGGTAAATACAGGTAGGTGGGAACAGGTCGAGTTACATAAGCAGGAGCAGAGACTGCGCTTTCCTGTCGAACGTCGGCAGCCGTTCAAACACATTTACCCTGACACAGGTTCAGGTGACAGAGATGAATAGCTTCACCGACTGACAGAGTAACTTCTGTGTGTGCGTGTGTGTGTGTTCAGCCATTATTAGACGTATAATTGCAGAGACATTTAAAGTGTTTCCCCTCAAGGACTCTGCCGGCATCCAATAAAGTTTTCATACCACAGGAGGAACAGCGTGACAGAGTGGACAGGAGCTGCAAACTGAGCGCCGAAAAAACAAAAAACACAAAGTGGAGACAAAGTGACACGAGGAACAAAGGAAAGATATTGTGTCCTGACGCGCTGATGGACTGACACAGCAGAGGCAAAAACAGAGAAATATTCAAGTCAATGACGATACGTACTTTTTTGTGTCCGTGTCTTTGTGTGCGTTTGTTTAAATTCACGCTCGTGTCAAAGCTGAATCTCTGAGGATGGAGGTTTTTTTTATTAAAAACAGATGAGAAGAAAACGCATGACAACTCCATATTTACTCCCCCACACTCCGTCTGTCAGTCTGTCGCCGCCCGTGGGATTTACATGTCGTATCGACAGTGGATCGACTGAACCTGAGAAGTTTAAAGTACAGTTTGTTCGTTGAGATGACATCGAGGGCGACACATCGCGCTCTCCCTGGTTTCTGTATTTCACTGTGTAAAATAATCTAAAATCCCCTCTCTGTCGTCCCCAAAAATCCCAAATTCAGCCATTTTTGAAACACTTTCCTGTTTTTTATAGCAAGAAATTTGAAGTAATCCAAATTATCCAAGGTTTTGGGACATTTTTTGTGTATTTTTATTCCAAGTCACAGTGTATAAATAAGTAGATTATTCTTTTATAGTGCAACGGCTATAATTTAGAATTAATACATATAATTTTTAAATTAAAAAATTATGAGTAGTAAAATTGTAAAATTGTAAATTATTTGATAAAATATATGTCTTTAAAGTTCCACATTGTTTAAGCAAGTTTAGGTGCTGTATACATTTTAGATATATATATATATATTTATACGTGTGTGTGTGTGTGTGTGTGTGTGTGTGTGTGTGTGTGTGTGTGTGTGTATAAACATTTTTTTTAAATAATAACAATAACAAAAAAAAATATTTTAACTGTTACTTATAATTGTGACCAATTAAGTAAGAGTGAATTAATGTGATGTAATGTCAAATAAATTTAATGTAAAAAAAATGCATAAAACTGTTCAAATTAAATTAATATTGTTAAATATTAATTTATGAATCAAAAATAGTTCAAATCAATGGTAGATATATCAAATTAGTGAACAGTGAGTCAAAATATGTGAAGAAAAATCGAAATAAAATGAAAATAACACAGTATTTTGTCAAATTAGAACATTAAATAACTCTAAAATTAATAGTATTATTCTATGTAACTTACATCATTTTTTGGATTAGTCTACTTAAAGGTGCATTATGTAATAAATCTAAATCAACTGGCCATAAAATCCTCCTAATATGTCACAGAGACTCAGGAATAATGTTCATATAACAAACTGAACTCACCAACAACAACAGTACAGACAAAATATTTGTATTAAAAAAAATGTTTTGCAGACTGCAAATCATGTTTATGTTTTGAAATCACGTTTTGACGTCATGTGGCGCCACCTACCGCCGTCTACCAATCATTGCAGTCGGTAGAGTCTCAGCTGCCAAGCAACCACGGGTTGCCAGTTACGTCAGAAAACGAAATCTAAAAGACCTCGGTGTTTTGAATTTGAATGTAGTAACTGTTTTTGGCCACATTCTTACATATGGCGCCTTTAACCAAGAAATGGTAAATAACTTAAATGTGTACTGTCATATGTAAAAATGCAAAAAAAATTAAAAAGTGGTGAAAAATGGTGAAAATATCATAATTTTTTTTAAACTTATACTTAAAAATGATGTTTAAATTGTGTTGTGGTGACCACAAAACGTAAATTAGTACGTGTTTTTTTACAATGTAAGTATTTTCATTTAAATGTTAACCATGTGAGCGCTGACAACACACATGCAGGTAAGAGAGAGACTCCATGTTCTTGCCTGAAGATCACGTTTCAATCTAATCTATTTTCTTTCTTTCTTTCTTTTTCTCCTCCTCACAAATGTGTCGTCTAATCAAATCTAATCGACCTCTTCTCTCTGCAGTCACTCCTTAATTCCTTCCCTCCCTCTTTCTTTCTTTCTTTCTCAAGGACTGTGAAACATCAGATCTCTGCTGCTGCTGATGATCACAGCTGCGCCGCGTCACTTTCAAACGGCAGCGAAATAACACACTTATACGCACGCTCGACGGCATGCAAACGTGATAAAAAAATTCAAAGGAATGAAATAAAATAAAATAAAATAAAATAAAGAAATGCTTGGAAAAAGTCAAGGTTCTGACACTTTCTGTAACAAACTCACACAAACCTAAAGTTCAGGATTTTAACCACTTTAATTTCAAAAGTTTAACACTATTTTCATTGCATTGATTCACACTGATCTATATAATATATATATGTGTACATATATATATATATATATATATATATATACATATATATATATATATATATATATATAATACAGACTGTGTGGAAGTAGGACCCACAGTGCAGCGCTGCATGTGGAAGTGGATTAAAACGAGGTTAAATGCGGCGCGTCGAGGTTCTGCGAGGCAACGCGATCTGACAGGAAATGACATGATTGAGTCTTTTTTATTCTTTTTTTTTTTTTTTTTTACTTTAAAATTAACAATTTATCAACTTTGAAATACACACAGATCTACGAAACTAGAGAACTAAATGTAAGGCAGCTCTTTTATTTCTCGGCTGATTTTCCTTTGGTAAAACTTGGACTTTTTAACGCGCAACTTTGTAAGTCTGGTCGCCCCCCTTTTTCTCGCCGGAGCGCCCCCTACAGTTTTGGAGCACACACATTACGGTAAACATCGATCCATCCGTCGCCTTCCTTCATTTCTAACGTAGCTGGCGAACACAAGCTGTGGAGGAGCCATATTTCCATGCAGTCCAGACAGTAGGGGGCAGTAGAAACAGCCTCCAATCTCTTACGCGATACGACATTTTTTCACCATCGCAATGACTCTTAAAAACTGTTAAATTAAGGTGAAAATCCGGCATAGTTCCTCTTTAAGGTAACGCTAGTGATTAGCAATCGGAAACCTTGACTGTAGCTATGTTTACACGGATAATTGGAATAAAAGCGCAATCGGGATAAAAATGTCGGAAATCTTTGATATGATTATGCTCATTTGGTAGCAAATTTATTCAGAACGAGAGGGTGATTCGTGTAAAAACAGTCGACCAGATCGTGATTTCTTTCTTTTTTTTTTGTTACCGCTCTATCTCCGTGCTATTTCATTTCACCCCAACCTGTCTAGGCAGATGGCCGTCTGGTTCAGTCAGAGATTTCTTCCTGTTACTGTTAAGTAGGAAAGGATAGGACAGGATAAAGGCTTCTCGTTTCGGCCCGAACCCCAGCTCTGAGCAGAACACGTCTGATAGTTTTGCTTGACATTTCTTTTTTGTCTTTCCAGAAAGACAAAATAAGCTTTAAAGGCACACATTTTTCTTTATCCCGCTTCCCTCGTCCTTTCTTTTGTTGTTATCCATCTATATTTGTCAACCCCCCCCCCCCGGGTGATGAATTGGTTGACACCAGACATTTAAGCCGGGCGATGAAAATATCACAGCCAAATATCACGGCGGCCCTCGGCGACCTCCTCGTCAACCGCGGCGGATGGCGTTCGCCTTTGTTCTTCACACGGACATGGATCCAGGAAAAGAAAGAAGAGGAAGATCTAAGAGGACAAAGACATGGAGACATGATGAAGACAAAAGAGGCGGTTGAACGTTCATCGCGCACTCGGAGGAGTCCACAGCCTCATTAAACGCTCATTTGTACTTTCCTCAGACTCCTCCCCCACCCCCTCTCATCTCTATTGATCAGATGTCTCGCTGCCGCTGAGGTGATTAAGATGGCGGTTGTCGTTCGCCGTCATTGCTGACCTAACCGATCCGTGCGCGATGCCGCGGTCAGTGAACTTCACCGTGATCCCGTGTCACCTTCACGATCACGTCCACATCCAACGCATCATCGTGTTTTTTTTTTTTGGTCCTCTGAGGTTGAGGGAAAAAAGCAATTAGGCTTCATGAACTTCAGAGCTGCAGTTGTTGTCTTTGGTCCATCAACATGAATAAATGCAGGAGACGTTAGATAATGATAATGTGCGATTAATTGACACTAAATGGCGTTTCTCATTTACAGTAAAGGCATCGAGGAGGAAACGTTGCACTAAGTGTTGACTATATACCTATTTGCTATCTGCACGTTCTCTACTACCTACTAAAACTACTACTTAAAGGACAATGTAAGCATTTCTGATCAATATTAGACGCTCTTATTACTAAAGTGACATTAGAAAGTCCAAGTTGCCCTTTAGCATCAATTGTCCAGAAGTTAACCACTGCTTCCCTGACCCTCTTTTTAGAGTCCCTGCTCGAAAATGACATGCCCAAACTAAATAGAGTAAACCTCTGCAGTTACAAGCTCTATGTGGATTATCTTGGTATCAAAATGAAGTTAACACTTGTGAGATTCCACCAGAGGTGTAAGTTTCACTGTAGACGCCACTGTGTCACTGTGCAAAGTCTGATGCTGCTGAAATGAAGCAGAGTTAAATTACAGAGGTTTTAGCAAAGAGATGTCTAGGCGTTCTCAGTAAGATAATACAATGGTTTTCATCATTTTTTTATATCTCTATTAACAAAGAAAATACTTACATTTGTAGCGTACTCGTTTCGCTGCCTTCTGCGCCATCTTTGTTACATGAAAACACGCAAAGCATTCTGGGTAGCCCTTGCTCCCAAGGGTGGTCTCGGAAAATCTCAATCCTGATACAGCCCTTAAACTCGGCCCTCAACTTAATTTTTCTGAGAATCGGGACAGCACTTGGACTAGAGGGAGCGCATTTTTGAGATTGAGGGTTAAGATTGAGGGTTAAGCAAGGATTGGAATTGGAATTCACCCAAAGTCTCTCCCAGCGAGTCCTGGGTCTTCCCCCTTCTCCCAATGGGACGTGCCCGGAACACCTCACGAGGGAGGCGTCCTAACTGGCCACCTCATCTGGTTCCTCTCGATGCGGAGGATCAATAGAAGGTTACAGTTAGGTTTAGGGTTAGGGTTTAAGTTAGGGTTAGGGTTACTCTGAGCTCGAGGATACCCGTTTCGGCCTGCTTGTATCCGTGATCTCGTTCTCTGAGTCACTACCCACAGCTCGTGACCACTGCTAAGGACAGGAGCGTAGATCGCCCAGGACAACTGAGAGCGTCTTCATTGAAGGCTTCTACCTTCTTCACCAACGCAGAGTGGACAAGACCCCGAGATACTTAAACTTCTCCACTTGGGGCAATGATAAAGAAATATTGGTTTCAGGACTGGCTTATTTTTGTAGAGCTGTTGTCCCTCTGTTTGTCCTTTATTTGACCACAGGTTGACTGAAGATTTACCCAAAGGAAATCGCGTTGATTGTGATGTAACAGACGGCAACGTTGATTTCATAGACGGGAGCAAATTTCTGCTTTTGATCTTGTTTTGATTGGCTGACAGTTTGGATCGGATAGCGCTGACAGCTCTGGGTCTCGGTGATGCTCTTCCCTGTGTCCTCTGTAATTGGTAAAGCTTGATTTTTTTTTGAAGACACAGGGGGAAATCTGTCTGCGACGCAGTCAAACAGTCAAACTATAGAAGGCGAGGTTTTGTAAGAAGTGAGAGGTACGAGGAGAGGGAATATTGCTGCTGATAGATCAAACCTGAAATCAATGAAGTCAGCGCGAGACAGGAATCCTCTCTCTCTCTCTCTTTTCTCTTACACATACCCACACAGTACAGCGTCTAATTAAAGGGAAAGCCAGAGTGAGTGGAGAATCAAATAGGCAGGTACTGTATATGCCGATGGGACGAAGGAGACTTTAGACTTCATAAAGCAAAGCAAAGCAAATTGACCTCCTCCTGAATGAGGAAACTGTTTCATTACACGTCCCTCGGGTGTTCAGGGTAATAAGGTTAAAGCTCAGGCCTCACACTGAAGGATTAAAAGAAGCAACGGCAGGATATCGTGAGGGCAACGACGGAGACACTGAAGCTAATGTAAAGACAGTGTTGTAAAACATCACAACCACATTATATATTTATATATATATAGTCTGTTTTTTGGAAGTACTGTAACACTACGTTTTAATTGAGTTACTGAGTAAAAAAAAAAAAAGTACAAATAATTTTGACCTGAATTTAAAGAAAAGAATAAAAGGATTTTTATAAAATCATGCACTGAAAACTGTCAGCGAATTATGAGGATAGGTTGACAGGAGAATAAGGAGGACAGGTGAATGAATGATGAGGACAGGGGAATGACAAGGACAGGTGAATGATGAGGACAGGGGAATGACAAGGACAGGTGAATGATGAGGACAGGGGAATGACAAGGACAGGTGAATGATGAGGACAGGGGAATGATGAAAGATGAGGACAGTTGAATGACGATGAGGACAGGTGAATGAATGATGGTGACAGGTGAAAGATGAGGACAGGTAAATGATGAGGAAGGGGAATGATGAGAACTGGTGAATGATGATGACAGGTAAATGATGAGGACAGGTGAATAATGACGACAGGTGAAAGATGAGAAAAGGTGAATAATGATGAGGACAGGTGAAAGATGAGGACAGGTGAATGATGATGACAGGTGAATGATAAGAACAGGTGAATGATGATGACAGGTGAATGATGATGACAAGTGAATGATGATGACAGGTGAATGATAAGAACAGGTGAATGATGATGACAGGTGAATGATGATGACAAATGAATGATGATGACAGGTGAATGATGATGACAGGTAAATGATGAGGACAGGTGAATGATGATGACAGGTAAATGATGATGACAGGTGAATGATGACAAGTGAAAGATGATAAGGACAGGTAAATGATGATGACAGGTAAATGAGGACAGGTAAATTATGAGGACAGGTAAATGATGAGGACAGGTTAATTCCGTCATCTTAATGAAATTCTAAATAAAGCAGCAGAGTTTTTTGATGAAGGGTTTTTTTATCTGCTACATAACAATAATATAAGTC
Organism: Microchirus variegatus; assembly: GCF_963457635.1. Taxonomy (NCBI): domain Eukaryota; kingdom Metazoa; phylum Chordata; class Actinopteri; order Pleuronectiformes; family Soleidae; genus Microchirus; species Microchirus variegatus. The sequence continues at coordinate 29,781,173 of NC_139809.1, forward strand.
ATTGTCACATATTTACAGATTTACACAAACTGTCTCTGTTCACAATGAGACAAACCTGGAGTTTTCTTCCTCACAGTGAAGACACACACACACACACACACACACACACACACACAGAGAGGGAGAATTGTTGATATTTTCTTTGTCAAAGCAAAAGGTTAAAGGAAAAAATAATAATAAAAATAAATAAATAAATAAAGAACTCTCCCAAAGAAGACAAAGTGTGAGCAGAGGTCATCAGTCAGTCCTGAATCTTTTATAACTGAATGACCTACTGATCTCACACACACACACACACACACACACACACACACACACACACACACACACACACACACACAGTCTGGTTTCCATGACTTCAGAGGACTTTACATTGACTTACATTCAGATTTACTCTGACCTTCACCAAAATTACGACCAAGGTTATTATAGTTAACGAAAACTGACAAATTAACGAAAACTAAATTCTCGCAATATTGCGACTTTATTGTTATAATGTTACGACTTTATTCTCGTAATATTACAACTTTTTTTATATTACAACTTTATTCTCATTACATTACGACTTTTTTAATATCACAACTTTATTCTCGTAATATTACGACTTTTTTAATATTACGACTTTATTCTCGTAATATTGCGACTTTTTTAATATCACAACTTTATTCTCGTAATATTAAGACTTTTTTAATATTACAACTTTATTCTCGTAATATTACGACTTTTTCAATATCACAACTTTATTCTCGTAATATTACGACTTTTTTAATATTACAACTTTATTCTCGCAATATTACGACTTTTTTAATATTACAACTTTATTCTCGTAATTTTACGACTTTTTTAATATCACAACTTTATTCTCGTAATATTACGACTTTTTTAATATCACAACTTTATTCTCGCAATATTACGACTTTTTTAATATTACAACTTTATTCTCGTAATTTTACGACTTTTTTAATATCACAACTTTATTCTCGCAATATTACGACTTTTTTAATATTACGACTTAATTCCTGTAATTTTACAACTTTTTAGCATTACGACATTATTATCGTAATATTACGACTTTTTTAATATTACAACTTTATTCTCGTAATATTACGACTTTTTCAATATCACAACTTTATTCTCGTAATATTACGACTTTTTTAATATTACAACTTTATTCTCGCAATATTACGACTTTTTTAATATTACAACTTTATTCTCGTAATTTTACGACTTTTTTAATATCACAACTTTATTCTCGTAATATTACGACTTTTTTAATATCACAACTTTATTCTCGCAATATTACGACTTTTTTAATATTACAACTTTATTCTCGTAATTTTACGACTTTTTTAATATCACAACTTTATTCTCGCAATATTACGACTTTTTTAATATTACAACTTAATTCCTGTAATTTTACAACTTTTTAGCATTACGACATTATTATCGTAATATTAAGACTTTTTTAATATTACAACTTTATTCTCGTATTATTACGACTTTTTCAATATCACAACTTTATTCTCGCAATATTACGACTTTTTTAATATTACAACTTTATTCTCATAACAGTACGACTTTTTTAATTATACGACTTTATTCTCGTAATTTCACGAGTTTTTTAATATTACAACTTTATGCTCGTAATTTTACAACTTTTTTAATTATACGACTTTACTCACGTAATATTATGACTTTTTTAATTATGCGACTTTATTCTCGTAATATTACTATTTTTTTTATATTACAACTTTATTCTCATAATTAAAGACTTTTTTAATATTCCGACTTTCCTCGTAGCCCTGCGATGGACTGAAGGACTGTCCAGGGTGAACTCCGCCTATTTCCCTATGTCAGCTGAGATAGGATAGGAGGATAAAGCGGTAAGTAATGAATGGATGGATGGACTTTTCTAGCAATATAACAACTTTATCGTTTTTTATTATAAGATTTAAAAAAAAGATTAAAGTTTGTTATTTTCAGTTTGGTCCGTATAAAACTCCGTCGTCATAAATCTTAGCCCTAAAGTTGTAAAACACTTCTTTAGAGAAATGAGCTTCTGCCTCATGATGAAGGACCAGGTTTTGGTCTCCATGAGGACGACTGGTCCTGACAAGGTCAGTGTTTATGCCAGAAAATAAACACACACACACACACGTGCAGGGCTGGTTTGAAGGGCAGAGGCGCAGGGTTGAGGGGTGACCAGCGTCCAGGTGTGCCTCTCCAATTATCTGCTGCTGCTGCTGCCTCTCCAACACACACACACACACACACACACACACACACACACGCACACGCACACACACCCTCCTCCCTCTTCAGGTTCCCTCCTCATCATCTCCACCCTCCACACAATTAAAGCACCTCCCTGCTCCAGCACCTGTGGTCTCTGTGGCTGCAGAGCGGAGAGCGACGGCAGGTTCAGGAGGAGGAAGAGGAGCAGATTGAAAAATCCTGTTTGTGTTGTCTCCTCCTCCTCCTCCTCCTCCTCCTCTTTGTCGTCTGTCCTCAGGTTGTGACTTTAATTCTTCCCCTTTTTACTTTTCTTTTTTGATTTGAAATGAGACAGAAACACAGCGGGTGCTGCTCACACGTGTCTCTCATACTATTTGGAAAACACAGACGATAGCTTTTGATTTTGGAAATATGAAATTCACGAGGAGGAAGAGGAGACAAGACTGAGGGTCTGATCACAGTTAGCACGTTAACGTAACAGTGGAAAATATATATAAATATTATTATATACTAGATTACGACTTTAGTCATGAAAGATTCTCGAAAGATTACGACTTTATTCCCAAAAGATTACGACTTTATTCCCAAAAGATTACGACTTTATTCCCAAAAGATTACGACTTTATTCTTGAAAGTTTACGACTTTATTCCTAAAAGATAACAACTTTATTCTCGAACGATTACGACTTTAATCTTGAAAGATTGCGACTTAATTCTTGAAAGATTCGACTTTATTCCCATAATATTATGATTTTATTCCCAAAAGATTACATCTTAATTCTTGAAAGATTACGACTTCATTCTCGAAAGATTACAACTTTATTCTTGAAAGATTGCGACTTTATTCTTGAAAGATTACGACTTTATTCTTGAAAGATTACGACTTTATTCTTGAAAGATTACGACTTTATTCTCGAAAGATTACAACTTTATTCTTGAAAGTTTGCGACTTTATTCCTAAAAGATTACATCTTTATTCTCGAAAGATTACGACTTTATTCTTGAAAGTTTACGACTTTATTTCTAAAAGATTACGACTTTATTCTTGAAAGATTACGACGTTATTCTCATAATATTACAATTTTATTCCTGAAAGATTATGACTTCATTCTTGAAAGATTACGACTTTATTCTTGAAAGATTACGACTTTATTCCCAAAAGATTACGACTTTATTCTTGAAAGACTACGACTTTATTCTTGAAAGATTACAACGTTATTCTCATAATATTACAATTTTATTCCTGAAAAATTATGACTTTATTTATTTATTTTTGTATTATTATTTGTATAATTATAATTAAGTAATACTGCGTCGTCGTTTTCCGGGAACATTTCAACAGTGACGGCGGAGAAAACCATGAGCTAATAACAGGAAGTGAACGAGGGAAACATTGTTGGCGGACGATGAAACAGAAACGGGAGCAGATCAAAGCAGAGGCGTTTGAGATGAAACAGGAAGCTGAGAAAAGACTGAGAGAGTGAGAGAGTAACAAAGGGAGGTGAAGAGGCAGCGAGGATGAGGAGGCTGCTCTCCACAGGGGTCAGAGGTCAACACACACACACACACACATTCTTACTGTAGGACTGTACCAAGTGCTCTTCACGTGGCAGAGTCTGATCTTTATTATACGATTTTTGGTAGAGCAGCTCATCACTGTATAGATTCCTAGTGACACATACGTTGATTGATGAGTGTATATTTACTCTTTGGGTCATAAATAAGGTAGATTTTTCTACTTGTAGGTTCATTTCCTGGTTGGTGGACTTCCTGGTGCAGGTGCCGTGATTGCTGGCTGCTGATTGGTCGTTCCTCTCACCTGTGGCAGCTGGTGTTTCAGCTCCAGTCTTCTGCTCAGATCGTTGGTTTATCCACACGTTAGACCTCTGCTCTGCTGCTGAGTCGAGTACGACGAGTGTTTTCCACTTTCCCTTAAAAAGCCTTGTTTCATCACAACACCGGACTCTGACCCAGGTATTTGTTTTCTTCTCTAAAGGAAAAGTCAAGTTTAAAGACTCTCATTTCCTGGATTCACCACAGTGTTGACAGACTATGGTGACAGCTATAATCTCTAAAACTGAAAAACTTCAGGATGTTTTAGGCAGCAGTTGTACGGTGTTCAGGAAGAAAGAAGAAGTAAGATTTTGGCTTCATTCTTGAAAGATTACGATCTTATTCCCGGAAAATTACGACTTTATTCTGCTAATATTATGACGTTGTTCTTGAAAGATTAAGTTCTTATTCCCGAAAGATTACGACTTTATTCTCATAATATTACGACTTTAGTCTTGAATGATTACGACTTTATTCTTAAAAAATACGACTTTATTTTCATAATATTACGACTATTCTCATAATATTATGACTTTAATCTTGAAAGATTACGACTTTATTCTTGAAAGATTACGACTTTATTCTTGAAAGATTAGGACTTTATTTTTGCAAGATTACGACTTTATTCTTGAAAGATTACGACTTTATTCTTGAAAGATTACGACTTTATTTTTGCAAGATTACGACTTTATTTTCAAAATATTACGACTTTACTCCCGAAAGATTACGACTTTATTTTCATAATGTTACGACTTTACTCCCGAAAGATTACGACTTTATTCTTGAAAGATTACGACTTTATTCTCATAATATTACGACTTTATTCCTGAAAGATTACGACTTTATTCTCATAATATTACGACTTTAGTCTTGAAAGATTACGACTTTATTCTCATAATATTATGACTTTAATCCAATTTAATACAATTTTATTCTCATAAGATTACGACTTTATTTTCATAATATGACGACTTTAGTCTTGAAAGATTACAACTTTAGTTTTAAAAGATTACGACTTTATTTTTAAAAGATTACGACTTTATTTTTAAAAGATTACGACTTTATTTTCATAATATTATGGGTTTATTCTCATAATATAACGACTTTAGTCTTGAAAGATTACGACTTTAATTTTGCAAGATTACAACTTTAGTCTTGAAAGATTACGACTTTATTTTTGAAAGATTACGACTTTATTCTTGAAAGATTACGACTTTATTCCCGAATGATTACGACTTTATTTTATACCCCCTCTCATCTCTATTGATCAGATGTCTCGCTGCCGCTGAGGTGATTAAGATGGCGGTTGTCGTTGGCCGTCACGCTGACCTAACCGATCTATGCGCGATGTCGCGGTCAGTGAACTTCACGTTGAAGCCGTGATCCCGCGTCACCTTCACGTCCACATCCAACACATCATAGTGTTTTTTTTTTGTCCTCTGAGGTTGAGGGAAAAAAGCAATTAGGCTCCATGAACTTCAGAGTTGCAGTGTGTGTGTGTGTGCGTGTGCGTGTGCGTGTGCGTGTGCGTGTGCGTGTGCGCGTGCATATGTGTGTGTGTGTGTGATGGTAATGCAGGTGTGATTACAGTGTAAATCAGCCTTGTGAAGTAGTGGAGCGGTCGTTGTCGCTTCAAGTTATTAATAACACGTCGTAATGTTGGAGCCATATGTGTGTGCGCACACATTTGTGATGTGTCTTTATTTGTGTGTGTGCCATCTGCAGTGTGTGTGTGTGTGTGTGTGTGTGTGTGTGTGTGTGTGTGTGTGTGTGTGTGTGTGTGTGTGTGACTGGCCCCCCGGATGTGTCTAACATCATTAACAACACAAGCGTCATCTCAGGTAAGTGAAGTGGTCCATCTCTGTCAGCTTAGCTTCTCACCTGCCCCCCCCACCACCATCCCTCCCCCTCCCCTCCCTACACCCTTACTCCCACTGCTACACACACACACACACATGCAGTAGCACAGACACACACACACACACACACACACCCCGTGTGAAAATGAGAGAAGGATTAATGTAACGAGATGGCGGCGTGCACATGGACAGATGTTGTGCAGCCTGCATTTTATCCTCTGTTTTTTTTATTTTAGCTGCAGACAGCTGTGACACACGATTCATGTGTTCATCCACGTATATATATATATATACGTATATACATATATATATATATATGTATATACATATGTATACAGTGAATAAACAGAGCACAGAGTGTTGAAGACGTATACTTTACTCAATCTGACTCTCAAATCTCAGTTTTGCTCTCACTGAGTCCACGTTAAACGTCCAATTTCAGTCAGACTAAGACTATAATTCTGTGTTCTTAGTGTCATGTAAAAACGTTAGTCTGACTAACTAACTAACTAGCTAGTCTTAGTTGGACTAGGACAACACATTAGTCTGACTAAAATTGAGTTAGTCTTAGTTCGATTAACATATTTGTTCTTAATGTCACGCAAACACGTTAGTCTGACAAAAATCAAGCAACTCTTAGTCCGACTAAGAATATAATTCGGTGTTCTTAATGTCACCTAAACACGTTAGTCTGACTAAAATCATGCAAGTCTTACTCTGACTAAGACTATCATTCGATGTTCTTAATGTCATGTAAACGCGTTAGTCTGACTAAAATCAAGCTAGTCTTAGTTGGACTAGGACAACACATTAGTCTGACTAAAATTGAGTAAGTCTTAGTCCGATTAACACATTTGTTCTTCATTCGTTCTCCAATTTCAGTCAGACTAAAACTATTAATGACTAAGACTATCATTCGATGTTCTCAATGTCATATAAACGCGTTAGTCTGACTAAAATCGAGCTACTCTTAGTCAGACTAAGGCTATAATTCGGAGTTCTTAGTGTCACGTAAACACGTTAGTCTGACTAAAATCAAGTTGCTCTTAGTCGGACTAAGACTATAAATATGTGTTATTACTGTCATGTAAACACATTAGTCTGACTAAAATCAAGCTAGTCTTAGTTGGACTAAGACAACATATTAGTCTGACTAAAATCGAGCTACTCTTAGTCCGACTTAGACTATAATTTGGTGTTCTTCATGTCATGTAAACGCGTTAGTCCGAGTAAAATCGAGCTACTCTTAGTCTGACTAAGACTATAATTTGGTGTTCTTAATGTCATGTAAACACATTAGACCGAGTAAAATCGAGCTACTCTTAGTCCGACTAAGACTATAATTTGGTGTTCTTAATGTCATATAAATGCGTTAGTCTGACTAAAATCGAGCTACTCTTAGTCCGACTAAGGATATAATTCAGTGTTCTTAGTGTTTAGCTCTATCTTCTGTCCAGCGTGTCAACATACATTATTATAATGTCAATATTAAACAGGTTTACGTTACGTTCGATAAAGACAGAGAGTTGCTGCATTGACGCAGTGACGCTGTCGCAGTGGAAAGTGATGAAGAGATTGGTCTTTTTTAAAGAAGTCAAAGAAGTAAAGAGAGATAAAACATTTCATTGTATTTAAACATACATTTATGCTCTTATTTATTCTAACCAAGTGGCATAAAAACAACGTTCTGGTGTAAGAAGTGGAAGAATCTCACTTACACACATAAATACAGTGATAACTCATCACACACACACACACACACACACACACTCTCTCATCCTCGTCTCCTCCCTCGCGTCCTTGTTCCCTCGCTCTCCTCCTCCCTCGTTTCCTCTCTCTAATGCGTCCGTCCTTCTCTCCCTCTTCAGCGCAGTGGGGGAGTCGCTGCAATTGAAGCTCATTAAGTAAAGACCTACGGAGCACGGTGTGTGTGTGTGTGTGTGTGTGTGTGTGTGTGTGTGTGTGTGTGTGTGTGTGTGTGTGTGTGTGTGTGTGTGTGTGTGTGTGTGTGTGTGTGTGTGTGTGTGTGTGTGTGTGTCGTCTCTCCTTAGGCATTAAGTATTTATGACATATAACTAATACAGTGGCAGGACAGACAAACAAACAAACAAACAAACAGACAAACATATCCATCTTGTGTTAATGTTGCTGACATTTGACAATAGTCACTCACTAATGATTAATGATGGGAATTAATTAAAAAAAACAAAAAAAAACACCTCATGCATAATTCATGTGGTTTAAACTGCCCCACAGTTTTTAGGTGTTTGTTTTACCTCTTTAGTCTAATTAAGGTAATTTTTCTCGTCATATGTCGTTTACTTTGGCCCAAAAATGGGAGGGAAACGAGCTCGTCTCGAGTCTCAATTCTAATGAACTCATAAAGAAGTTCTTTAAAGCTTTAGTAACATTAATAAATCGTTAATTAAGGATCTTATAAGGCCTTCATAAATGCTGCCTTATCAGAGTTTTACTATTAGTTAGTAGTTAGTTAGTTGGACTAAGACTAGCCCCATTTTAACCCTAACCCTAACCAAATTATAGTCTCAGCCGGACTAACAGTAGCTCGATTTTAGTCGGACTAACGTGTTTACGTGACATTAAGAACACCGAATGATAGTCTTAGTCGGACTAAGACTTGCTTGATTTTAATCAGACTAACGTGTTTATGTGACACTAGGAACACAGAATTATACCTTAGTTGGACTAAGACCAGCCCGATTTTAGTCAGACTAACATGTTTACATGACATTAAGAACACCAAATTGTAGTCTTAGTCCGACTTAGAGCAGCTTGATTTTATTAAGACTAACGTGTCACTAGGAACACCGAATTATAGTCTTAGTCAGACTAAGACCAGCCCGATTTCAGTCAGACTAACATGTTGACATGACATTAAGAACACCAAATCATGGTCTTAGTCAGACTAAGACTGGCTCGAATTTAGTCAGACTAATGTGTTTACGTGACACTAAGAACACCAAATCATAGTCTTAGTCGGACTAAGACTGGCTCGAATTTTTGTTTTTTGTTTTTATTAAAAAGTATTTTTTCTTTGGGAAACTTTAAGGCGGCGACTAACAAATATCTTCATAATCGATGAATCTGCCGCTTATTTTCTCGAGAAATCGCAAAAGAAATGAAGAAAATAGTCACATTCAAGAAGCTGAAATGATCCGAAATGTTGTTTTCATTAATTGTTTCAATATTAATATAGCAATCAATTAATAATCAAGTAATTTTTTTCAGGTCGACTTAACTTTTTCTTTACTTTTTTTTAACGTTTTTATATAATTTCGTGCGTCTTTATGTGTTTTTGAATTCTTTCTCCTGAATCCTGCAGTTGCTATGAAAAGCCCTCACTGCAGCAGCAGCAGCAGCATCCTTGACACGCTCACACACACATGTGCATGTCACTGCCTTTGTCTCTCTTCAATATCTTCTTCCACACACACACACACACACACACACACACACACACACACACACACACACACACACACTTGTAACCCCAGCCTGTGTTCTCTGTGCTGGTCCTGGCTCTGGCTCCAATTACCCGGTGGCTACGGCAGCAGGACCCTAAATGGGTTGTAGCACCGAACAGGCATGTCTGCGATGGTTCTCACAGTGGGAGAGGAGGGAGAAGAAGAGGACGATGATGATGATGATGAAGATGAAGAAGAGGATGATGAAGGCACCACCACCACAACAACAACAACAGGAAGGTGAGAAGCAAAGAAGAAGAAGAAGAGGAGGAGGAAGAGGAGGAAGATGATGAGGTTCAGGAACAGGACAAAGGAAAGTGCAGAGAAATCCTCCAGAAAAGAGGATTTATAAAAACGCACTTGACAGTTCACACAATCAAAAAGCCAGGTACGCGTCTGTAAACGGTCGCCTCCGACGTGTCCAACAGCTCCTGCATCGTCGTCCCACAGACTCACGTCGCACATTAATCTCTATTTTCACGTCGCGTTGCTCTTCCCGTGCCGTCGTTCCTCGCTAATGCTGCTTTTCTTTTCTTGTCCGGTGTGTGAGGAGGAGAAGAGAAGGATAAGAGGAGGAGAGGAAGGAAGGAAGGAGAGAATAAAGGCCAGGAGTGGGTGAAAATGAAAGAAGCTGTCATTTCCCACACGGCTTAAAATATATATATATATATTTGTATTATCTGACTGAGCCTAATGCCAGATATCATTTGGGGCAATTTTCTACGAGAGAAATTCGCATTATTGGTCTATTTTTGTGTCCAAATGAAATAAAATAAGGATTCTGTCTGTAACAATGTGATTTCTAAAGAAAAAAAAACAGTTTTTAGCATTAAAAAAAACTAAATACTGTTCCTTTTTTAGAATTATTTAAACCCAACGTTTTTATTCTCACGAGATCGGTAATTCTCATGAATAAATAATTAAGGGTTTATAAATGTTGCTTTTATCAGAAAATGACATGTTGAAAATAAATGTTTCTAGCTCGATTTTAGTCAGACTAACGTGTAAACGTGTCACTAAGAACAATTGGACTAAGACTAGCTCGATTTTAGTCAGACTAACGCTTTTAAGTGACATTAAGAACACCGAATTATAGTCTTAGTCGGACTAAGATTAGCTTGATTTTAGTCAGACTAACGTGTTTATGTGACACTAAGAACACCGAATTATAGTCTTAGTCGGACTAAGATTAGCTTGATTTTAGTCAGACTAACGTGTTTATGTGACACTAAGAACACCGAATTATAGTCTTAGTCGGACTAAGATTAGCTCGATTTTAGTCAGGCTAACGTGTTTATGTGACACTAGGAACTCCAAATTATAGTCTTAGTCGGACTAAGATTAGCTCGATTTTAGTCAGACTAACGTGTTTATGTGACATTAAGAACACTGAATTATAGTCTTAGTCGGACTAAGATTAGCTCGATTTTAGTCAGACTAACGTGTTTATGTGACACTAGGAACGCCAAATTAAAGTCTTAGTCGGACTAAGACTAGCTCGATTTTAGTCAGACTAACGCTTTTAAGTGACATTAAGAACACCAAATTAAAGTCTTAGTAGGACTAAGACGAGCTCGTTTTTAGTCAGACTAACGTGTTTATGTGACAGTAGGAACACCGAATTATAGTCTTAGTCGGACTAAGAGGAGCTTGAATTTAGTCAGACTAACGTGACACTATGGTCATTACACCATACTGTATATTTAATTTAATATATCATTTTTGTCGTTTTTCCATTGTGTTTGTACGGAGGAGAAAAAAAACTGATTAAAAAAAAACTTCAAATCTCGAGTTTCAAAGTCGAGAGTTCCAAAAAATGATGAAAAAAAAATGTTTGTAATTTTTTTTTTTTCATCATTTTTTGGAAACTCGAGATCTCGACTTTCCAAAAAATAATGAAAAAAGAAAATTCTCAATTTTTTTTCATAGTTTGAAAGTCGAGATTTCATGTTTTTCGGGGGGTTTTTATCTTTTTTTTTGTCTTTTTTTTTCCTCACGTCACTTCGAGGTCTCCGTATGTTTGTGTGTAACTGACAAACATGTCGGATTAAAGTGATCATTTTTGTGTTGTTATCAATTTCCGAGCTTTCCATCGCTCGACTGAGCCCAAGGAACTTTGCCAAAAAAGCAACAAAAACAAACAGAAAACATCTTAAAGTAAAGAGCGATAAAGAAAAAACACACTTACATTAAAAGTCTGCCCCACTAAAACTTAACTGTCAGAGTCAAAACACACTCAGATATTCAGCGGTTCAAAGAGACAGGAAGTCGTTCTTTACTGTTTATCTGAATTGATGCGGGCGAGCGAGTGCATCTGTGACTACTTTATATTTAATCCTGACAATCAATATTTCAGTATTTGCTCGGCGTCTCGTAAACAGATGCCGCGCTAAGTGTTGTGGTGATTTGTCAAGTGTTTAGAGTATTTATGGTGTTTTCATCCTCTGACTGGTGTGTTTTACGATATATCACAGTCCTGTGTGTGAACCACGCGGTAAAACTAATAACTGTCACGCTCGCTTGAAAGGTTTCCAATTTGACGATTTTGACCCATCGTCACGTGATATTTACTTCTTTACGATTATTTTTGTCTTTTTTTTATGTGCGATAAGTTAGTGCCGAGTTCTCTTTATTTTATCGCATGATTATTATGTTTTTATTTGTCCTTTTTTTGTAAAGAAGGTTGTGCTTTGTGTTTGTTTGTTACTCTGCGTGCATCTTCTATCGTCTAAACCAAAGCTTGACATCAAAGTTTCGGATTTAGATTTGTTTGTAAAAACCCGTAAAATAGCTACAAATTTAACCAATGCTGCGCTGCTACGATCAGATGAAATTCAGCTCAACTGGAAGGTTGCAAGTTCAGTTCCAAACTGTTCCTTGAGCAAAAATTACTAGTTCTAAATTGCTTTAGTCACAGTTAACTTGCTCCAACTTGACTTAAATGTACTACAATAACTATGAGTTATTTACGGTTTTAATTTATTTATGTCATTGTACATTTAATGGATAGATGGATAAAACATTTAGCTACTAGCTAATTTCTATCTCAGTTAGCTTAGTCAACTTGACTTAACTGTACTTAATGAGTTTAGGAAAGTTTATTTTACAAAAATGTTTAGTAAGTAGTTTAGTAAATGTGTTTGTGTCAAGAAAATTCTACATGCGTAGAAGATGTAAAAGATTTAGCTATTCGCTAATTTCCATCTCAGTTAGCTTAGTCAACTTGACTGTAAACTGTACTTAAGAGTTTAGTAAAGTTTATTTTACAAAACTTTTATGAGTTTAGGAACTTTATTTGTGTCGAGAACATTTTAGGCTACATGCGTAAAAGATGTAAAAGATTTAGCTATTTGCTCATTTCCATCTCAGTTAGCTTGCTCCAACTTGAGTTGAATGTACTATACTGCTACAAGAAATACAGGTTAATCTTTATGGTTTTAGTTTAATTGTATTTATGTCATTGTACATTTGTAACAGATGCACAACATTTAGCTACTAGCTCAGTTAGCTTAGTCAACACTGACTTAACAGTGTAGTGTAGTCCATGTGAATGAGTTTAGTAACGTTTATTTTTATTACATTTTGGTGAGTTTAGTAAATGTGTTTGTGTCAAGAAAATTCTACATGCGTAAAAGATGTAAAAGATTTAGCTATTCGCTAATTTCCATCTCAGTTAGCTTAGTCAACTTGACTTAACTGTACTTAAGAGTTTAGTAAAGTTTATTTTACAAAACGTTTATGAGTTTAGGAACTTTATTTGTGTCGAGAACATTTTACATACGTAAAAGATGTAGAAGATTTAGCTATTTGCTAATTTCCATCTCAGTTAGCTTGCTCCAACTTGAGTTGAATGTACTATACTGCTACAAGAAATATAGGTTAACTTTAAGGTTTTAGTTTAATTGTTAATTGTTAATTGCTACTAGCTCAGTTAGCTTAGTCAACTTGACTTAACAGTGTACTGTAGTCCATGTGAATGAGTTTAGTAACGTTTATTTTTATTACATTTTTGTGAGTTTAGTAAATGTATTTGTGTCAAGAAAATTCTACATGCGTAAAAGATGTAAAAGATTTAGCTATTCGCTCATTTCCATCTCAGTTAGCTTGCTCCACAGCTTCAAGAAACATAAGTCTGAGATTAGTTTATAGTTTAGTCAATTAATTTTGTCAGGTCCCGTGAGCACAATACATTAATCTCGGTAAGAGAAAAGATGTGAGTATGAGATTTAGCTGCTAGCTAACCGTACTCTCGGTTAACTTGCTCCTTCCTACTTGAGTTGAATGTACTACCCTCCTAAAAAAAAAACAAGTTAATTTATTTTATTTGTAGTAACAACATCGTACATTTGTAAAAGACGTAACACATTTAGCTACTAGCTAGTTTCCATCTTAGTTAGCTTACTCAACTTGACTCGACTGTACTGTAGTCTATGCTAATTTGTTTAGTAAAGTTTATTTTATTAAATTTGTGTCAGGGACAGTGAGCAAAATACAAAGTCAAAATGTTTGTTTTTGTACCAGATTTAGCTAGCTAGTCTCAGTTAACTTGCTCCTACTTGACTTGACTTGGTTGAGGAAATAATATAACTCAATATACATGAGTTTAATTGAGTTTATTAAATGTATTTTTATCAGGGACTGCAAAGAAAATATATTAATCACAGCAAAAGAATGCATGCTTTGAACCAGATTTAGCTGTTAGCTAATTCTCCATCTGTAGTCCCAGTTAACTTGCTCCTACTGGCCTTGACTCGAGCGTTTTGTGCTATTAAAAGAACACGAGTTTACTTAAGTTAATTAAACGTATTTGTATCGGGGACAAAGAACAACTCTCAGTAAGAGAACAAATGTTTCTGTGCCAAATTTAGCCGCTAGCTCATTTTCCATCTGCAGTCACAGTTTATTTGCTCCCACTCAACTTGACTCACTGCAACAAGAAAAGAAAGAGAAGAAACAGAATTAGCGTCCACACATTTAGCATCGAAACACAGAGCGAGTTGTGTAAAATGATGCTTTGTTTTGACCTTTTTTTTTTTTATATGACGTAGCATCGAATGCTAGGCGGTTCTCGTCGCGATGACCACTCAGAGCTGCTCAGAGACACATCCGCAAGTAGACAAGCGGAGCCGGGAATCAAACCCACAACCATTGAGTTGAAAGATGTCTCACTCTATACCACTGACGTTTCTTTGTCGTTCTCTTTGTGCATAAGTGTCCAACGCCACGCTCCGCATCACCATTCATCTCAATTTACTCGCGCCGACTGTGTTTTCGCGCGGCCGTCAGACGCCGTCGACGTATAAATCACCGGGGGGTTCGAGAATTTCGGCTTTTTTAATTATTCATGATGAAGGCCTTTTATCGCCCGCGATATTTATCTCTCGACTGTCTCCCGTGACCCGCGAGAGAAAGAGGGATGAGACGGCGGAGGAACAGTGTTCCTGTGTTTGGAGGTTTGTTGGAGGGGGTGGGAGGCTTTAGCTGAGCCGTACATAAATACATTTGTTAAGTGGGCGGGTGTGGTTGAGTATTTGTGTGAGCATCTGTGTGTGTGTGTGTGTGTGTGTTCACACATAATTCTCATCTCTTTTCGTCCCTTTGTCTCTGCAGTATCGTCAGGTCTGATAATCTTGATAAAATTTCTTATCATTGAAAAATGTCCTCCACGTATTTTCCAAGAGGAAATGGAATTACGTAAACAGCAGAGTTCTTTCGCAAAAATTAGGTTTGTGCGTCGCGGCGTTAGCGACCTGTCCACGTGGAATCGCTCTGGTAATGACGCGTTGTCCACATGTGAATAAAACTGGGCAAAAAACTCAATAACGGTCCATTCTTAGATTTCAGTGTTCCATGCTGTGTGTTTGACAATTGGACATTTGATTTCAGACTCAGAGATTTGAACGTAGTTAAAGCTTGGGTTTGTCACTTGTTTCCGAACCACTTTCAATCTTATTCGTCGAAATCCCGTTCATGTTCTGACACAGGGGGGGAAAAGGCCAGTTTCTGTGTGGAATGATGCGCCAAACGCTTGAGACAAAAAATGTTCAACTTTGGTGAAGAGCGACGTTGACCAAACGAGTTTCTACGTAACCTCTTCTTCACGGTTGCAACCCCGTGAAGAGCTACGGCGCTGCGTAACTGAAGACGCTGCAGAGCCACAGAGTTGTTATTACGCACCGCACAGGAAGCATCGATTTACAGCAAGTTATCATATCATACTTTTTTTTCAAAACAAGTTCTTTTTAGACCTGTAGTGACATATAAATAAAATAAAATGGGTTTCTAATAATCTGGTACTTCCCATTAGTTAGCCAGAACTGTGGAAGGCCCTTGGATAACCCTAACCCTCAGAGGTTAAATACCTGGTTCTTCCCACTAGTTAGCCAGAACTGAAGAAGGCCTCTGGGTAACCCTAACCTTAACCCTCAGAGGTTAAATACATGGTTCTTCCAACTAGTTAGCCAGGACTAAAGAAGCCTCTTGGATAAACCTAACCTTAACCCTCACAGGTTAAATACCTGGTCCTTCCAACTAGTTAGCCAGAACTGAAGAAGGCCTTTGGATAACCCTAACCCTGACCTTCAGAGGTTAAATACCTGGTTCTTCCCACGAGTTATCCAGAACTGAAGAAGACCCTTGGATAACCCTAACCCTCAGAGGTTAAATTCCTGGTTCTTCCCACTAGTTAGCCAGAACTGAAGAAGGCCCCTGGGTAACCCTAACCTTAACCCTCAGAGGTTAAATACATGGTTCTTCCAACTAGTTAGCCAGGACTAAAGAAGCCTCTTGGATAAACCTAACCTTAACCCTCACAGGTTAAATACCTGGTCCTTCCAACTAGTTAGCCAGAACTGAAGAAGGCCTTTGGATAACCCTAACCCTGACCTTCAGAGGTTAAATACCTGGTTCTTCCCACTAGTTAGCCAGAACCGAAGAAGACCCTTGGATAACCCTAACCCTCAGAGGTTAAATTCCTGGTTCTTCCCACTAGTTAGCCAGAACTGAAGAAGGCCCCTGGGTAACCCTAACCTTAACCCTCAGAGGTTAAATACATGGTTCTTCCAACTAGTTAGCCAGGACTAAAGAAGCCTCTTGGATAAACCTAACCTTAACCCTCACAGGTTAAATACCTGGTCCTTCCAACTAGTTAGCCAGAACTGAAGAAGGCCTTTGGATAACCCTAACCCTGACCTTCAGAGGTTAAATACCTGGTTCTTCCCACTAGTTAGCCAGAACCGAAGAAGACCCTTGGATAACCCTAACCCTCAGAGGTTAAATACCTGGTTCTTCCCACTAGTTAGCCAGAACAGAAGAAGACCCTTGGATAACCCTAACCCTCAGAGGTTAAATACCTGGTTCTTCCCACTAGTTAGCCAGAACTGAAGAAGGCCCTTGGATAACCCTAACCCTAACCCTCAGAGGTTAAATACCTGGTTCTTCTCACTAGTTAGCCAGAACTGTGGAAGGCCCTTGGGTAACCCTAACCCTAACCCTCAGAGGTTAAATACATGGTTCTTCCCACTAGTTAGCCAGAACTGAGGAAGCCTCTTGGATAACCTTAACCCTCAGAGGTTATCCCTAACCTTCAGAGGTTAAATACCTGGTACTTCCCACTAGTTAGCCAGAACTGAAGAAGGCCCTTGGATGAAAGTTGACACATCTTC
Source organism: Microchirus variegatus (assembly GCF_963457635.1). Lineage (NCBI taxonomy): Eukaryota > Metazoa > Chordata > Actinopteri > Pleuronectiformes > Soleidae > Microchirus > Microchirus variegatus. The sequence goes on from NC_139809.1 coordinate 29,798,249, forward strand.
AACTCAACTCAAGCAAATGCAGTCGACCACGGCTAACCTCTGAAGTTGGTGTAAAAATCAACGTTAACGATACCTTAAAAAGTTCCGGAAACTTAGCAACAACTGATCAGAAGTAAAGGAGACAGCTTATATTTTGTGGAAATACTCATCGTCGTGCACAAAGTCCAAGATTTTGACAACAACTTCCACCAGTTTGGGGATGGAGCATGTTGGGGTCCGACCACAAGGGGTGGGGTGCACCCGGCGCGTTTCGTCAGAGTGTAGCATGCTACCGCTTACAAAGACTAACGATAATGTGCTTTTAAACAGACACAACCTTGAACATGTGCAGGTTCTGATACGTGTTTTGAACCGTAGAGAAGATGAATCGAGAGTTTTGGTGCAACCTAAATATGACATCCGTAGATATCTATGCCGTTGTAGCCTGATTCATACAAAGTCAGCCTCTTCTGGGCTATTTCTGCTTTTGATAAATTTTTTAAGCGCAACCAGGATTTAAGTAATTATTAACAAAGATCTGAGACCCAATTTCTGCCTTACAGGCATTTACTCAGATATTCAAACCACCACTTAAAAAATGATGGATTCTACTGGGTTTTCATTTCATGTGGCGAGGCCGTTTTTTTAGCTAAGTGGTCCCTGGAACACTGTCTCCTGTCTGACTCTCTCCATCACTCACACACAGACATGTGTCGCAGGTCAGATTCCCTTTCACCTCACAGGTGGATGACACATCTGCTACTACACTCACATCTGCAAACACACACACACACACACACACACACATAGTCCGGTTTCCATGGCTTCAGAGGACATTACATTTATTTATTTCCTGGATATAAACTCTAACCTGAACCTAAACCTGATCATGCTACATTATACATGCTAGGGCTGTCGAAACGAACTTCGCTTTTCGAATACGATTCGATTTTTTTTTTTTTTTAAATGAGAAGATTCGAATGTGGAAACTGGCGTTCGAACTTCTGCCTTAAATGATTAAACATCATTTCTTGAATATTTCTGGCATTATATCTTATCTATTTATATATATTTATTATACATTTCCGGGCCACACTTTGAGAACCAATGCTTTAACCAATTCCTCAAAAATGACCAGGTTCTGGTCTCCATGAAGGACGTCAGGTCCAGACATGATCTAATACAAGTAAGCACACATATTTATGTCTATATCCAGTGAAGCAGTGAGGCTTTTGAGGATTTTTATTTTGCTTACCTGTATTTGACAAACTAACCTGAATTTGTCATTTATTTATTCCTCTACGCCTCGCTCTCTGTCTTCTGAACGATCATGACGGGATATATTCACACGCGCTTGTCATTTTTAGTGTCCATAAACGAAGTGTGTGTGATGCAGTGTGATGTTCTCTGCACAAAAACGCACACACAGGCAGGTTTTTCAGACCGACAGCACAGCGGCGCATCAGCAGTGTCAGGATGACAGTACAGCACTGACTGAGGTGCCAGACTGTGGATGTTGTTGTCACTTCCCTCTTCATCTTCTTCCTCTCTCTCTCTCTCTGTGTCTTCGTCTCGCCCACTTTCTCCCATTGATGCAGCACAATGAACTTTAATAAAGACAATATTCCTTCGATGCATTCGTCTGGACTCCAAATAATGAAAAACATTGATTTGAAACACTTTGAAGTCGATATTACTCTCTGTCATCAGGGAGCAGCACAGCCAGACAGAGGAGCGTGTCTTCAGCACTGCCATTACGAGGCTAACAGCACCATCTAGTGGGCGATTAGAGCAACGCGGGCATTTCATGGCTGCTGTTTGGAAAATATTACATTAAAATGAAAGTTGCTGTGTGTAAAACTGTGATTTTACAGTGAACACAAAATATCAATAATATCAAAATATAATAGACCAAAGTCAATTTCTCTCAAACTGTGGTAAAAGTGTCACATTAATAAGAATAAGAATAATAATGACAAAAAGATGAAAACAAGTTGAAATTTACGGTGGCCCTGAGGTGCAAAACACAAACGCAAATCAAAAAGCACAAACACAAATCATAAACACAAACCCTAATCACAAAATACAAACGCAAAACCAAAAAGGCAAATCAAAAAACACAAACGCAAATTAGAAACACAAACCACAAACGCTAAAAACACAAAAGCAAATCAAAAAACACAAACACTAAAAACACAAATGCAAATCAAAAAACACAAACGCAAATCAAAAACACAAACGCATATCAAAAACGCTAAAAACACAAACGCAAATCAAAAATCACAAACGCAAATCAAAAACACAAACGCATATCAAAAAATGCTAAAAACACAAACGCATATCAAAAAACACAAATGCTAAAACTAAAGCGCAAATCAAAAACACAGATCAAAAAACAAACGCACATCACAAACACACAAGCGCAAATCAAAAACACAAACGCTAAAAACACAAACGCTAAAAACACAAACGCTAAAAACACAAACGCTAAAAACACAAACGCTAAAAACACAAACGCTAAAAACACAAACGCTAAAAACACAAACGCAAAACACAAACTTTTTTGTTTTTTTGTTTTGCGTTTGTGTTTTGTGATTTGCATTTGTGTTATGCACCTCAGGGCCACCGTAGAATTTAGAGCAAAGCAGGCAGGATAAAAAATATTAATGCACAACATATATAAATCTATATATATATACATACAACATATAAATCCACTTTAAAATGAACCTTTCATCTAAGCTCTTTTAAATGTGCTTTTATGTACTTTTATCAGTGATACCTTTAAGTCTCAGCATTCCAAAGGCATCATATGTGGACAGTTTTTTTTATTTCTTTAAAGTTACATACAGTAGACTTTGAATAAATATTGTGTCATTCAAGCAAATAGATTAATTAATGATCTTTACTGTTATTAAACCATTTAGGAAAATAATACATACGAGGTTCCTTCTTCAAACAAAATCAATTACATTAAATTTAATAAAATACTATTTAGGAGCCACACATTTTGTCCTAAATTGCATTAATTACATATTATTTAGTGCTGGTGTATTGTAAATAAGATTTTTGAAGAGTTTAGATTGAAGAGTTTCAATAAATCAACCTTTCATTTATGGAAAGCAAACATTTTTTTTATTTTTTTTTAATGCACCAACAAAATAATGTCACTGAGCAGTTGGGTATTTCAGCTCAACCTTTGGAACTGAACCTCACACTCGATGTTTTTTCCTGCCACTGAACTTCATTCAGAGAAAAGAAGAAGGCGACGCTGCTGCTGCTGCTGCTGCTGGTGACGATGGCTTCAGGTCGACCTTCACAGACGACCTTGTGTTCTGAATCACTCGACACAAACATGGTGGGATGGTTTCCTCCCGGGCTAACCCTCTGACATCATCATCACCTTTGTTACTCACAACAGATGTGGATTTACATATCCAGCTGTTGCATAGCAACAGGTGTTTCTGGACTCGTGGACAATAATGGAATACTTTATATTCACAATAACTCGTTTAAAACATGAGCTTTTCAATGTTTAAAATCATTAGATAGATAGATAGATAGATAGATAGATAGATAGATAGATAGATAGATAGATAGATAGATAGATAGATAGATAGATAGATAGATAGATAAGATTTTTAGCTAATTTTAGCTCACTTTTAACCCTCTTTAACCCAAAGTTATGCTAAACCAGCCATCCAGCTAGCTAGACTTTTAGCTAACTTTAACATTGTTTTAGCTATTAGATAGATAGCTAGACAGACAGACAGACAGACAGACAGACAGATAGACAGATAGACAGATAGATAGATAGATAGATAGATAGATAGATAGATAGATAGATAGATAGATAATATTTTTTATCTCACTTTAACTCACTATAACCCAAATTTATGCTAAACAAACAAACAGCTATCTATCTAGCTAGACGTTTAGCTAAATTTAACCTACGTTTTAGCTAATAGATAGATAGATAGATAGATAGATAGATAGATAGATAGATAGATAGATAGATAGATAGATAGATAGATAGATAGACTTTTAACTCGCTTTAACACAAATTAATGCTAAACAAACAAACAGCTAACAAGACTTTTAGCTAACTTTAACCCTACATTTTAGATAGATCGATTGATAGATCACATGTAGCTCACCTTTAACTCACTTTAACAAAATGTATGCTAAACAAACAGCTATCTAGCTAGCCATACTTTTAGCTAGCTAGATAGATAGATAGATAGATAGATAGATAGATAGATAGATAGATAGATAGATAGATAGATAGATAGATAGATAGATAGATAGATAGATAGATAGATAGATAGATAATACAATATGGTTAAGAAGGACTTTGATGGGTCTCACAGATTCACTGTTGATTTACCTTACATATATATGTTGTTTTTTTTAGCTCTGTGTAAATCGTTCTACATTTTTTTTAATTGTGATCATTAGTTATTAAATAGTGGACACATATTTATCATAGTTAGTCATATTTTTGAGTGTGTTTTGGAAAACTTTTAAAAGTTTTCTATTCACATGTTGAAAATAAACCGTCATGTATTAATTAATGTTATTTATTCTGCTGTTTTTAGCACCTCTCTGTTTTATGTGTTGACGTGAAGCCATTTGTAATGTATTTTTATATTATTTATTTATTTTAAACGCTCTGTAAAGTTTTATTATGACATCATATCATTCGTATGTGCGTTCGCAAGGCTTAATAAAACTTTAATCTACGGTTCGGCGTCGCAATAAAGTGGGAACTCCGCGGGTTTGTTTACACACACGGTTTGTTTACATGTTGCTGATAAACATGAAGAGCCGCGCTCCAACTGTCGTGCTCTGATGACGTCATTACTGGGACTTTCCGGGATACGTCACTCGGGGCTTCCGAGTTTATTAAGCTAGCTTCTGTCTGCATCTGTGTTCATGTCGTTTAGACGCTGAAAACGTCGCCGCGTCGCCCCGGAGCTCACAACGACAGACAGCATGGAAACGCCGAGGGCTCCCACCGTCGCCGACGCGTGTGAACATTGAGCCGTTGTCGTCAGGAGCGCTGCCCGGGCGGAGAGGCGGAATGTCAACAACGCGGCCCCTCCTCGGGATGAGGCGAGTCACCGAGCTAGCGTGCCCGGAGCAGCCGAGCGCCAGGCTCCCCGCGTCCGCCGGCAGGCAGCAGCAGCAGGAGCCCCCCGCCACCGTGGACGAGTTCGCGGTGCTGGAGGACAAGGAAGAGGAGCTGAAGTGTGCCAAGCCGCGAGTGGAGCAGGTTTTTAAGGTGACGTTCACCATCATTGGTCTGCTGGACCACACGGGACAACCGCACGGCAGCAAAACATTACGGCAGATATGGCTGCAGCTCATTGGCAACCGAGACGACGTGTCAAAGGCAAAAGTGAGTTTATTCTTGGCAGTTTTTCCCACTTGGTTTCCATTTATGAACGTACACCACACTGGTAGCCATGTTTGTTTTTGTTTTAAAGGTCCAGTATGTAACATTAAAGAAGGTTCAATGGCAGAAATGGAATATTCTATCTGAAATATAAGTTTTTATACCCTCAGTATAAGCCTTTATATGTATTTAAGGCAAGGGCCCTGCTTTAAGAAGGCTCTCCTCATCACCACCACTACCTATAGTAGCTTAAACGCTAATAATTTGGCTAAGTAAGACGAGTAATTCATTGGCAAAGTTTGTTTCGTTTCTGTGGAAAGTCACCTGACCTTACATTGCTTTGTAATTCAGATTTACATCAGTAGGGGGCACACACGTCAACCAAAACAGTTAATAATTATAATAAATATAATATCAGCGCTCTCTTGTTTTGGTCAAAAAAGACAACAAAGACGATGGGGTATTGCTTGAGATGATGTGAGGCGGTCATGTGGTACCCACACACATATATACAACCCAGCAACGGGGCTACCGTTTTATCCTAGAAACCATATTTCCTGTTTCCTGTTATTCCTTTAAAACAAATATACGCTGTCCATAGATATGTTTTGGGTCAAACGAGCATTCAGAGTGGATTGAAAGCCAAGCTGTGTTCACAGTGCTCTCTGGGGGATGACGACATGCTAATTACTTCAGACAGGCCGTTGCACCTCTAGGTTGTATCTCTGAAACAAGAACCCCCCTCAAAATAGTTTACTTTAAACCAAATGTATGCTAAACAAACAAACAGCAATCTAGCTAGCTAGACTTTTAGCTAACTTTAACCTGTTTTAGCTATTAGATAGATAGATATATAAGATTTTTAGCTTACGTTTAACTAACTTTAACCCAAACAAACCAATCTAGCTAGCTAGACTTTTAGCTAACTTAAACCTGTTTTAGATAGATAGATAGATAGATAGATAGATAGATAGATAGATAGATAGATAGATAGATAAGATTTTTATCTCACTTAAACCCACTAATCTAACTAGCTAGACTTTTAGCTAACTTTAATCTGTTTTAGCTAATAGATGGATAGATAGATAAGATTGTTAGCTCACTTTAACCCAAATGTATGCTAAACAAACATCTAGCTAGCTAGACTTTTAGCTAACTTTAACCTATGTTTTGTTTTGGTCAAAAAAGACAACAAAGTCAACCCAGCAACAGGGCTACTGTTTTTTTTTTCTGGAAATCATCTTTCATGTTTTTTTGCATTTCCCCACAAAATAAAAGTCACTAGCTAGGTTTTGGGTCAAGCGAGTATTCAGAGTGGACTGAAAACCAAGCTGTGTTCACAGTGCTCTCTTGCGGATTACTTCAGACAGGCTGTTGCACTTCTAGGTTGTATCTCTGAAACGAGAACCCCGTCAAAATAGTTTGAATTTTGGAGTAAAAGTAAAAAAAGGAGTGAATTCCCAGTGAGAAATCAATCAGTAATGGTCTTTTTCTCTAATCTACATTTAAATCTGCACAACAATGCAATTATATACAATATTCCCAGTAAAAACCGGGCACCTGAAAAGCTGTAAAACTTTATAAGTGGCTGATAAATAAATAAGAATCTGACTTCACAACAGGCCAAAGCAAGCGGCGTTTTCCGACGACAACCACAGACTGTACAGTGTGACAGCACGCACCTGTGTAAATATTGCTCAGCGTGTGACTGAATCACATCGAAAGATGATGTGAAACACGGCTGTAGGTCACGGATTATAATCCCGCTCTTACTCACTCACACGAAACAGCTGTCGTTTTGTAGTTTTGATTTTTTTTCACTCACGAGTCAACTGAGAATGTGTGACAGGACGAGTCATAAATGGCTTCCTGTTTGACCACGCCGCGTTTTTGCTGGCGGGAAATCGTCCGCCATAATCCGTGCCAGGATCCCCATGACTGCTCTTCTTGTAACGTCGTCTCATCAGGTCGCAGCTGACTAACCATGACAAAAACCCTGCAGATGATTGAAAATAGTCATCATCGTCGTCGTCATTTTCTCTTTCAACAATCGGGCCACAGATTACTGATGCGTTCCACGGCATCAGACTTGGGTCCGCGTTTTAAAGGAGTGGTTGACTTGTTTTAAACCAGATTATTATGACTCTTATATCTAATCGCCGTACAGGAAATAATATGTCGCTCCAGGCAACACTGGGGATTTACCTTGGCTTAAATACTGAAAAGCATGAGTCGGTGTGGAGAGTAACAAAACTTGCTCGGTAGGTTGTGTTGTTCAAGCGACTATAACGATTATAGTTTTTATAATAGATTAATCTGACGGTAATAACAGTGACAGACGGTGATAAAGTCGTAATATTGTGAGGATAAAGTCATAATATTAAAAAAGCCATATTACGAGAGTAGCCATGATATTAAAAAAAAAGTTGTCATATTAAAAGTCGTAATATTACGATGATAAAGTCGTAATATTAAAAAAGTTGTAATATTATAAAAGTTGTGACATTACCTGAATAAAGTCGTAAATTAAATAAGTCGTAACATTACGAGAATAACGTCATAATATTACGAGGATAAAGTCGTAATATTAAAAAAGTCATATTACAAGAATAAAGTCATGATATAAAAAAAGTCGTCATTTTAATAGTCATAATATTACAAGGATAAAGGCGTAATATTAAAAAAGTCGTAAGATTACGAGTATAAAGTCATACTATTAAAAAAAGTCATAATATTAAAAAAGTCGTTATATTACGAGAATGAAGTCGTAATATTAAAAAAAAGTCATATTACAAGAATAAAGTCATGATATTAAAAAAAGTCGTCATATTAAAAGTTGTAATATTACGAGAATGAAGTCATCCTTTTAAAAAAGTTGTAACATTAACAAAGTTGTGACGTTACGAGAATATAATCGTAATATTAAAAAAGTCGTAACATTGAGAATAAAGTCGTAATATTAAAAAAGGCGTAACATTACAAGTATAAAGTCGTAATATTAAAAAAGGCGTAACATTACAAGTATAAAGTCGTAATATTAAAAAAGTCGTGAAATTATCAGAATAAAGTTGTAATATTAAAAAAGTCGTACAATTATGAGAATCAAGTTGTAATATTAAAAAAGTCGTACAATTATGAGCATAGTCACACATAATATACAAAATCTCTATAAAATTTGATCTAATTAAAGGGAACAAGGTCTTCTCTGCTCCTGTGGACCAACCGGAAATTTCCGCTCGTTTTATCGGTTGCTTCATTTTTAAAAGCCACACCCGAATATTTGTGATCTGGGTCTCATGTCGAGTCTGACTTGCGTCATTGTTTAGTCATTTTACAACATTCCTCTCCTCGTACTATATTCTTTTCTTCTTTCCCCTTCTTTTACTACTGTACAACCCCGAAAGACATGCGTCACACTGTGTCACCACACCCACCTGCCGCTGATTAATCCACACACTTCCCATCGCCGAGAGATTCCCTGAATCAACAGTGAGTGTTTAGTTTCTGCACGTGTCGGCTTTCACACACACACACACAGCATCTGTCAACATTTGCTTTTACTGAATGTGCGTTATTCTGAGTTTTGTAATAAATGAAGACACATTTTGGAGCATAAAACATCTTTAAAATGATTGACTACGATAATTCTTACCAAAAATGTAGTTGCTATTTAATACAAGAGCTCATTAATAGTGAAAAAGAAAAAAGAAAAAAGTAATCATGATTTTAGAGCTGCAACTAACGATTATTTTCATAATGGATTATTTTCTAGATTAATGGTCTATAATTGGTCCATAATATGTCGGTAAATGTTAAAAAAAAACGTTGATCGGTGTTTGTCAAACCTGGAAATGACGATGTTAGTCTGACTAAGACTAGCACAAATTTAGTTAGACTCACGTGGTTACATGACATCAAGAACACCGAATTATAGTCTTAGTCGGACTAAGGGTAGCTCGATTTTAATCAGACTAACATGTTTACATGACATTAAGAACACCGAATTATAGTCTTAGTCGGACTAAGACGAACTAAATTTAAGTCAGACTAACATGTTTACATTACATTAAGAACACCGAATTATACTCTTAGTTGGACTAAGACTAACTCGATTTTAGTCGGACTAACATGTTTGTGTGACATTAAGAACACCAAATTATAGTCTTAGTCGGACTAAGACTCACTCGATTTTAGTCAGACTAACATGTTTACCTGACATTAAGAACACCAAATTATACCTTAGCCGTACTAAGACTAGCTCGAGACTAACCGGTTTGTTATAAGTGCATGTGAAGAAATTAGATTTTTCCCGAATTAATGGAATCTTTATATATTTTGCCCCCCAAAAAGTTCACAATATCCTAATTCCTTGACACACACACACACCATGTACTTAATCTGAAAATACTGAACCACAAATTGCTGGATTGCTGTGACTTTTACACTTTAGGGCTGCAGCGATTACACGATAAATCTATTGTGATAATTGGGTGAATAAATAACTGCTTTCTCTTGTAGTTTCTATTTCCAAACCCACCACTCTGTCTTGTTTAGGTACAGTTTATCATCCAGGTTAAGATTAGGATTAAGCATTAAGTGGTTGAGGTGCTCACTGCTCTCTCCATGTGTCGTGCAGGAGTACGTGCGAGGACTCTGCGACCCGGAGCTGCACAAAGAGGAGCGCTACCCGGTGGACATGCACTGTATCTTTGCCGGCGCCCGCGGCCTCTTCCTGGACCGACTCGTACGGGACACGAGCGCCGAGGTCCAGGTGCCGGAGCCGGGCCGCCTGCGGCTGCTGGGCCAGGCCGAGTCTGTCGTGATGGCCCAGAGCAGAGTTCAGCAGTTTGTAGCACTTTTCCACGTAAGAGCTCCCCGATCGTCAGTCCTATCACTGTAAATTATTCGATTCGATTGATTGCTGGATTGATTTTTGTTCTGTCCAGGAAAAGCGAAGTCTTCCGAGCGACAGAGAGCCAGCGGTGAAGCGAACGTTCAAGTCCTTCGTGGAGGAGAGGGACGATAAATACACCATGGAGCTTCTCCTCCTGCCCAGCGCCCTGAAAGAAGAGCTGCTGGGACTGGCTCACAGCCCCACCAGCACCAACGCAACCTCCCTGGTGAGTGTGGACTGTGTAATGATAGTCTTCGTCGGACTAAGACGAGCTCGGTTTTAGTCAGACTATCGTGTTTACTTGACATTAATATCACCAAATTATAGTCTTAGTCGGACTAGAGTAACGTGACATTAAGAACACCAATTATAGTCTTAGTCAGACTAAGACTTGCTTGATTTTAGTCAGACTAACGTGTTTACATGACATTAAGATCACCAAATTAGAGTCTTACATGACATTAAGAACACCGAATTATAGTCTTAGTCAGACTAAGACTAGCTCAATTTTAGTCAAACTAACGTGTTTACATGACATTAAGATCACCAAATTATAGTCTTACATGACATTAAGAACACCGAATTATAGTCTTAGTCGGACTTAGACCTTGATTTTACTCCAAGACATTAGAATCACCAAATTTATTCTTAGGCAGACTAACATGTTTACATGACATTAAGAACAAGAAATTATAGTCTTAGTCCGACTAAGACTAGCTCAATTTTAGTCAGAATAACGTGTTTACATGACATTAAGAACACCACATTATAGTCTTAGTCGGACTAAGGCTAGCCTGATTTTAGTCAGACTAACATGTTTCCATGACATTAGGACAAACAAACAAATATGCAGATTTCCTTATTAATGTTGACTATAATAAACTCTGTGATAGTGGGCGGATGCTGTTTTTTAAGCTCTTTTTTTTTACCCCTTCAACACTCTTGAATGGAAGTGGCCGAGCTGTTTGTAAAAACTTCACGAGAGTTGCCGCCCTTGTCACGTGTGGGCATTTACCAGCAGTTTTGATCAAGAGGAAGTTTTGAAACGGCAGTTAAATAGAAGTACACAGGGTATTTTGGGCAACGGGAAGCAGGAAGTAAAAGAGAAATTTCCATGCCTCTTTACATTAACTCTGCGCTCAGTTTGGAAAATCATGCAGAGGACACACTGGGAATGTTGAGATCACTATTATTAACCCGTAGGGAAATTTGTCCTCTGTGTTTTATGTCTGTGCCTTGGTCAGGGGTTTTGAAGAGGATGAAACTGGAGCAACTAATTTCCGGAATCGATGATTCTGTCGATTATTTGATAATATGATATTGTTAATATGAATTGTTTGGTCCATAAAATAAAAATAAAAAAACGTTAATCAGTGTTCGTCAAACCTGGAAATGACGATGTTCTCGAATTTCTTGTTTTGTCCACAAACCAAAATGATTCAGTTTTAATGATTTCTTTGTTTATGTGGAGCAAAGAAACCAAGAAAATATTCACATTTAAGAAGCAATAAGAATAATAAATAAAAAATCTTCAAACCGATTATAAAAACAGTTGACCATGTTTCCTCTTCCAGGCTCAGCAAAACCAGATGCTGGAGGTGGATCAGGACCGCTCGCAGAGCAGCACCCCGGTGACGGAGCTCTCCAACCGCATCCTGGACACCAGCTTTGAGGAGAAAGGGGCTGCTGCATTGGCGGCAGCCGCAGCGGCGTCCGTCAACGGCGGCGGTAAAGCGGTGGCAGGTTTAGGCCACGAGGCCGTGATGCTCAACGGCACGCGGCCCTCGCACAAGCGGCGCTCGTCCGAGAGCGAGACTCGCGACACAAAGAGACAATACTCTCTGGAGAGGAGGGACGAGTCGCCGGAGAGAGCGCGGGACCGGGAACGGCAGAGGGACCGAGATGGTCGGGGTGGCGGTGGCGCCGGTAGATCCAAAACGCCCTCCGCTTCGTTGTCGCTCTCCTCCTCCTCCTCCTCCTGCGCTGCTAAAGCGAACACAGTCGGTCCACTCCTGCTGGACTCCAGTGAGGGCATCTCGGACGAAGGAGAAGCAGTCAGCCCAGAGACCAACCTACGCTGCTTGGTCAATTTCTTCAGGTAAAAGTCATGATCAGCGCCGTAACTAAACGCTATTTTCATTATCAGTAAATCTCAGTGGGTTTAAATACTAGTGTTGGGCACGGTAAACGGCGGTTAACGGTGTTACGTGACACGTGTGACGTCATGTTTACGTGACTCCCGATTGTTAAGATTAGTCTCTAAAGTAATGCTAAACGTTAAAAACAGAGGCACACATACGCAGTACACGGGTACGCTTGGTTATTTGTTAGCGCTGCTCTTTTTCCGTTTAATAAACAGACCGCTCTAGGCATGCTAACGGGGCTAATGGAGCTAACTGGTAAACGGTGCCTGGACATCTTTTTCCTGTCAGTCATCGTGCGTAAATGTGCGTTCACGTTAACGGCGTTAGCACTTATAAATACAGCATGTTACGATGTTAATACTACAAATTAGTGCTGTCAAACGTTTACACGTAAACAGCATTTAAACAGCGTCAACGTTAACGCACGATGCGTCATGTTTACGTGACTCCGGATTGTTAAAATGAGTCTCGAAAGTAACGCTAAACATTAAAAACAGAGGCACACATACGCAGTACACAGTTACGCTGGTTATTTGTTAGCGCTGTTTTTTTTTTCGTTTAATAAACAGACCGCTCTAGGCATGCTGATAGGGGCTAATGGAGCTAACTGGTAAACGGTGCCTGGACGTCTTTTTCCTGTCAGTCATCGTGCATTAGCGTTAACGGCGTTAGCACTAATAAATACAGCATGTTACGATATTAATAAGACAAATCAAACTTCCCCCCCCCCCCTTCAGAACCATGGGTTACCAGCAGGAAGTGGTGGAGCGCGTCGTCAAGGAGACGGGACAGACCGAAGACACCTTCCTCGTCCTGGAGAAGATCGTCGAGGAAACCAAACGCTGCGAAGAGGGCACAAAGGGAGGAGGCGGGAAAAAGGAGCGCTGGCTCAACTCGGTACGCTCCGCGGACACGCCCTCTTCCTCTAACCCTTCTTCCTCCTCCTCGTCGTCGTCCTCCTCCTCCTCCACTACGGTCTCTCGTCTCAGAGAGAAGGAGCGCGAGCTCAACAGAGCGTTGGTCGACCCGGGCAGGTCCAAAGAGAACATTAAGCCCAACCAGCGCGGCGGCAGCAGTAACGGGCTGGGCCACCGGAGGCAGTGCAGCGGCAGCGAGACGAGCACTCAGCAGGTATTTCGCAGAACCCCAGAATCGCAGCGTTTAAAGTTCTAGATGACCTTAAAGGCGACAAATCATGGTGTAAATGTTAATTCCAGGCGATCACCATCAAGAGGAGCTCCAGTGCTCAGGGAGGAGCAGGGAACTACGAGGTCATCACCATCGACGACGACGAGGACATCGTCCTCACGGAAACCAAAACGGCAGACGGCGGCGTCGGTGGCGGCGTGTCCCGGATGATGGCGGCGCACGCCGTCGACTCCCACTCGGGCTCCAGAACGGACTACCTCGCCAGAGGAGGGGGCGGAGCCTCGCAGAGGGACTACCTGTCGAGGGGCGGGACGCAGACTCTGGGAGGGTCGGTTAAAGTCGAGAGCGTGACGGCGCTGCGGAGCACGCCGCAGTGGCTGGCGGCCACCACCACCTCGCTGGCATCCGCTCCCACTGTAGGTATTTAACCTGATGTCGCCCCCTAGTGAGGAATTAATTTTCAACTCACGATTATTTTCTTGATTAATCGTTTGGTCCATAAAATGTTAAAAAAAAACTGCATTACCTGCACTTTTAAATGTTGATATTTAATCATGTTAAGTTTTGAGGGATGCACCAATCCACTTTTTACACTTCTGATCCGATCCTGATACCTTAATTTACCGATACCGATACTATTCCGACAAATCTCGCGACCTTCTGTGGCGGCTGGGATTTAGTCGGCTGCAGGAGGTTGCAGAACCGATTTTCCTGGTTAACCCCTGGTCAATAATTATCGCCTGCTAGCTAGCTGCAAACTGCGGAATGGATTTCCTGAACTAAGGCGTGCATTATTGCTCTGCGTCTCATTGAGACACGACGCCGTTCGGGAAATCCATTCCACTTTTTGCAGCCAGCTAGCAGAGCAGTTAGGGAATCACTTGTGGGGACATTTCAGCAGGTAGCAGGTAGCGGGTAGCGGAAATTTCCGATCCGTGAATTACGTGTGTATCGGAACCCAATACACTGGATCGGGTTCACTGGATCACTGGATCGGATCGGCCCCATCCCTAAAAGTTTTGTGATAGAACCGTACAATACACAGCTGTTATTTCGCTACACTGAAGCTAAAATAATATTAAATGAAGGAAACGCACACACATACACCACTATCCAGTTTCAAATTTGATGTGATTTAGATGAAAACAGTCTAAGTGTGGAAAAAAGAAGACCTGGATATCGATCACCACTTGAGTTTATTTACACTGTGGGAAACTGAGCAGTCTTGGCAGCCATTTGCGTTTCATTCTGTTCATTTGGTACTTCTTTTCCACCCCCCTCAGTCGGCTCAGTCCATCAGCCGGCCCTCGGCCTCTCCATACCAGACCATCGGCCACACGGGGTTCCACGGCGGCGTCGCCAGAACGCCTCCCGCGAACGACCCGCCGGCGCCGCCAGTTACCGGCCTGTCTCGCTTCCACCAGTCGCTGAAGACGCCCTACACGCTGAAGCTGCCCAACGAGCCTGGACGGCCGGAGCTCAGGCACATCATCATCGACGGCAGCAACGTGGCCATGGCGTGAGTCCACACACACACACACACACACACACACATACACAGAAACCTTCATTATTATCCACTATAATAGACACGGTTGTTGTTTTTTGTAGAGATAACAGAAAGCAGTTTTTGAGAAATGTTTTTTTTCTGGGGTGATTCAGCCGTGAGTTCCTCTGAACATTTCAAAGAAAGCGGGTAAAGAGGGAAAAAATAGAAGTGCGCTGGTCAACGCAGCGGCTCTTTCCTCTTGACTCAGACCTGCTCGTATGAGCTTTTCTACGCTGTCATTTCCCACACCTGCAGGAGGGCGCGCACACACACACAAATCAAGTTTGAAGCAATCGCGTTTCCCATCAATATCATCGGCGGTGAAGGTCACGCCGCGTGACTCTCAAGCGAAACAAAGTGCTCTTAGAGTGCGTGGTTACAACCCTGGGTTGTGTAGGTGCACCATTCTCAGATTTGCTCTTACTCATTACGTTTATATACAGTATGTGTGTGTGTGTGTGTGTGAACTCGGCAAAGTGAAAGCACAATGAAATTAGAGCGTGGGCTTGAACTGTGGGGGCGTTTTTCAGAAAAAAGGGCCATTTCTAGTAAAATATCTTTAGTTTGCTGCTGCTGTTTAATCCAGAGGTTGTGTAAGAACGGAAGACATTGCTGTTTGGGGACTGTGTGTGTGTGTGTGTGTCACAAGATGGAGGCAAAAGATCTGCTGTGGTGACCCTAAAGAAGGGAGAAGCCAAAATTAGACTATTTTAGAAGGGTTAAATTGCACAGGGTTCCCAGTCCCAGTCCCAGTCCTTGAGAGTTTTTGAGAATAGACATTAAATAGACACGGGTCATTGAAAGTGCTTGAATTTTATACGAGAAAGAAGTTAAACTTGATGTACGGAGACTACGTGGAGTCGTAATTACTAGCGGTGTTGTGGTACTCTATGCACTGGCTTTCTGTCCGCCGTTAGCGTGAGATTCCGTGCAGAACAATGCGTGAGTAAAGTTGAGCAAAGAGAGATCACAAAATGGCAATGTGATGCCTGGGAAATGAGAATTCCAAGAAGATCTCTGTCGCAACAGAAAGAAAATGACAGACTGACTTTGGACACTGTCCACATTGTTTCTGTCCGCCTTTTACGTGAGATTCCGTGCTGCAGAACAATGCGTGAGTAAAGTTGAGCAAAGCGAGAGAGCATAATGACAATGTGATGCCTGGGAAATGAGAATTCCAAGAAGATCTCTGTCTCAACAGTAAGAAAATGACAGACTGACTTTGGACACTGTCCACATTGTCTCTGTCCGCTGTTGACGTGAGATTCCGTGCAGAACAATGCGCGAGTAAAGTTGAACAAAGCGAGAGAGCAAGATGACAATGTGATGCCTGGGAAATGAGAATTCCAAGAAGATCTCTGTCGCAACAGAAAGAAAATGACAGACTGACTTTGGACACTGTCCACATTGTCTCTGTCCGCTGTTGACGTGAGATTCCGTGCTGCAGAACAATGCGTGAGTAAAGTTAAGCAAAGCGAATGGGCAAAATGACAATGTGATGCCTGGGAAATGAGAATTCCAAAAAGATCTCTGTCTCAACAGAAAGAAAATGACAGACTGACTTTGGACACTGTCCACATTGTCTCTGTCCACTGTTGACGTGAGATTCCGTGCTGCAGAACAATGCGTGAGTAAAGTTGAGCAAAGCGAGAGAGCTAAAGGACAATGTGATGCCTGGGAAATGAGAATTACAAGAAGACCTCTGTCTCAACAGAAAGAAAATTAAAGACTGACTTTGACCCAAGATGACAAATAAAAAAGTGTCAGCACAGTCAGTCCTTGAATTTGAAGGAATCGGTCCTGAAAGTTACTTGGAAAGTCCGTAAAATTTAAGGTCAAACAAGGTCTGGGAACCCTGATTGCAACATATTCCTTTATTTGCAGTGTTCTTGCCCGTCAGCGAGACTCATAATGGATTACGGTTTTTGCCGTTCTGGCATGTCATCACCATCTACGTTCTGAACGACCTACCCTTGACCTCTCGTTTTTGCAACCACTTCCTTTCAAACTCTGAGGGGGGCCGCCCCCTCCCACGCCCACATCCACATCCGCCCCCACCACCCACTTCGCTGCTACTTTCTCACCTCCGTCTTTACCAGAAAATCATCACAGGTCACTTCTGGCTCGACTTGTGTCATCCTTGTCCTGCCGCCGTTTTATGAGAAGCTTTCGTCATTGTTGCACTTTTGTGATGCAACGTGAAGCGTCAGGATCAGGTTTGCTCTTCTTAGTCAGAGCACGGCGTCTTACATCCCCCGTTTTACATATTTGTGATATCGAATTTATTTCTATTCAAAACGCTTTAAATAAACAGCTGTGTTTTCCCGGCAGGATGTGTATAAACAGGATATAGACGTAAAGTAAATCTGATAAGCTCTTATTTTTATTTATTTATACCTTTTCATTGTCGGGGTATATCCAGGTTTCTGTGGTGATATAAAGAGAAGAAGAAATTTCCTGGTAATGCGTAATCTCTTCCTGCTGTGGTCTCATTCATCACTTTCTCTTTCAACAGTCAGTGGAACTTCCCCCCCCGACTTTGCATCGCAGCTCTGACCTACTAACCAAAAAGTAGCTGTTTTACATGATGTTTGCATATGTCTGTGTGTTATTGGCTATGCGTGTGTGTGTGATTCTAGATGCTCTTATTATTCCATCCATTTTTTATTCTGCAGCTACGAGTGGGAATCAGCAGATACTAGATATACATATTATTATAATTAGATACTGATATTATTGTGATATTAATAATAGCGCTGAACAAGGATCCGTTGAAAATATTTGCAAACCTTTTAAGGAATAATTTTAATGAATTTTTGAAATTCAGGAAATGATCCATTTGCCCTGATGCACTTTGACAGTGTGCCGACTTTCTTCAAAAAGAACAAAAAGTGTCTCAAAATGACTTGAAATGTACCTTCATAATAGTCAGCATCGCCCTGAACAAGGATCCGTTGAAAATATTTGCAAACCTCTTAAGGAATAATTTTCATTAATTTTTGAAATTCAGGAAATGATCCATTTCCCCTGATGCACTTTGACAGTGAGCTGACTTTCTTCTCAAAAACAAAAAGTGTCTCGGAATTACTTGAAATTTTCCATCATAATAGTCGGCTTCGCCTTGAACAAGGATCCATTGAAAATATTTGCAAACCTTATAAAGAATAATTTTTATGAATTTTTGAAATTCAGGAAATGATCCATTTGTCCTGATGCACTTTGACAGTGAGCTGACTTTCTTCAAAAAAACAAAAAGTATCTCAGAATTACTTGAAATTTACCATCATAATAGTCGGCATCGCCCTGAACAAGGATCCGTTGAAAATATTTGCAAACCTCTTAAGGAATAATTTTAATGAATCTTTGAAATTCAGGAAATGATCAAAACAGGAAATAATGACAGCCATGTTTTCTTGTTTTAGAAATACTTAAAAAAATAGCAATACTTAAGCAATACTTTAAAAAAAAATACATAAAAAGTATGTAAAACGGGGACAATTTCAACCAGAAATGTGACGCTGATCACTTTGCATAGTTATTTACCTTCGACACGTGCCGCCGAGGCCATCAGATGATCAGATAAACACAAGAAAGCCAAAACAAAGCGTGGGCGCGTGGTGTTTTTGTGGCCGGCGCTTCTTGACATCAGCAGCTTCCTGCTGATCTCGTCTCTGCTGGAGTTTTGTTGTCGTTGTTTTGCGGTTCTCTGGCTCTCGCATCTCACATTTGTCATATTACAGCCGTCTGACGTGCAAACAATCTGGGTCAGACGATGGTGTGATTTTGCAGCTTGTTTGTTTTTGTTTTGTTGTTGTCGTTGTCATCGTGAAGCTCCCAGAGAAGGTGACCTCTCTGTCCCTGTTGCCAAGGGGACCGTTGATGTGAATTTAGGTGGTTTAGGTGGTGCCCTGATTACGTTTTAGTTTGTACCAACTTGAGGGGGGGCATTCCAGTTGAAACCTCCAAGTAGAAGCTTGGAAATACTGACTTGTGTCTAGATTGTTGTGAAATTTAACTCTTTCTTTTTTGTTGCCTGTTCCCCTTGTGCTCAAAGTTGTAACCTGTGTTAATTTTCTGAACCTGTCGACTCAAAATTCAAATAAAAACAATTTTTATAATGAAACCAGTAGACGCCACGGTATGATATTATCGCAATATTCAAGTCACAATGGGATATTATCACAATATTTAAGTCACAATGGGATATTATCACGATATTTAAGTCACAATGGGATATTATCACGATATTTAAGTCACAATGGGATATTATCACGATATTCAAGTCACAATGGGATATTATCACAATATTTAAGTCACAATGGGATATTATCACGATATTCAAGTCACAATGGGATATTATCACAATATTTAAGTCACAATGGGATATTATCACAATATTCAAGTCACAATGGGATATTATCACAATATTTAAGTCACAATGGGATATTATCACGATATTTAAGTAACAATAGGATATTATCACGATATTTAAGTCACAATGGGATATTATCACGATATTTAAGTCACAATGGGATATTGTCACGATGTTTAGGTCACACTGGGATATTATCACAATATTTAAGTCACAATGGGATATTATCACAATATTTAAGTCGCAATAGGAAATTATCACAATATTTATGTCACAACACGATATTATCGCGTTATTTAAGTCACAATATGATATTATCGCAATATTTATGTCGCAATACAATATTATCGCGATATGTTAGTCATAGCGATATTTAAGTTACAATGCAATATTATCACAATATTCAATTCAAGATGCGATATTATCGCAATATTTAAGTCCCAATGCAATATTATGACGATATTTAAGTCGCAAGGTGATATTATGACGATAAGTAAGTTACAATAAGATATTATCACGATAATTAAGTCACAATACGATCTTATCGCAATATTTAAGTCACAATACGATATTATTGCGATATTTAGGTCCCAATGCAATATTATCCCGATATTTAAGTCACAATGCCATATTATGGCGGTATTTAAGTCACAATATGATATTATCACGATAAGTAAGTTACAATACGATATCACGATAATTGAGTCATAATACGATCTTATCGCAATATTTAAGTCACAATTATTATTATTGTGATATTTAAGTTACAATACGATATTATCACGATAATTAAGTCACAATACGATCTTATCGCAATAATTAAGTCATAATTCAATCTTCTCGCAATATTTAAGTCACAATACGATATTATTGCGATATTTAGGTCCCAATGCAATATTATCACGATATTTAAGTCACAATGCGATATTATGGCGGTATTTAAGTCACAATATGATATTATCACCATAAGTAAGTTACAATATGATATTATCACGATAATTAAGTCATAATACGATCTTATCGCAATATTTAAGTCACAATACGATCTTATCGCAATATTGAAGTCGCAATATGATATCACGATAATTATTGCGATATTTAAGTCACGGTACGATATTATTGCAACATTTAATTACAAATACGATATTATCGTGATATTTAAGTCGCGGTACATTGCGATATTTTAGTCACAATACGGTATCGCGATTAAAAAGGACAATTCTGAGTATTTTAACCTATTGCGCACAACAGCTCCAGCTCCAGTGAGCACTTGGCACCATCTAGTGGACCGAAACGTCGATTGCTATTTATTTTCCTTTTCTGTGCTAATCCACAAAAAAGTAAAATATTTATTTGTAACGTCAGTTTATTCCCCTCTCCTCCCGCAGTCACGGCCTCCACCGCTTCTTCTCCTGCCGAGGCATCGCGCTGGCCGTGGAGACGTTTTGGAGGCGGGGCCACAGGGAGATCACGGTGTTTGTGCCCCAGTGGCGTCAGAAGAGAGACCGACTCACAACAGGTAGACACACACACACACAGACACACAGCAGCAGCTTCAGGAACACTGTGTCTACAATTAAAATGGCTTCATTTAAATGTTGACATTTTCTTGCAGAGCAACATTTTCTGAACCAGCTGGAAGATCTGCGCCTTCTGTCCTTCACTCCCTCCAGAGAAGTGTGTGGCCAGAGGATCTCCTCACACGATGACAGGTACACAAACAAACACTTATATACTGTATATTTCCCAGGAGATGTATAGGATGATCCCCAGTTTGTTATTTTTGGATAATTGCGTTCTATAATCATCTTTATTCCCCCGTATGTCGTCGTCTTTTCTGTATATGAAGATGGGTATATCTTATATGAAGTTACTGTGCACAACCAGTGGGGGAAAGACGGGTGTTTTTCAGGGTTATTTATAGACAACATTCCAAAACAACCTCTGTTGCCCAATAAAAACAACACAAGACTGTTTTAATGTACTGTGATTAAAGTCAGAATACAGTAAATGGATGTATGTGACATATGTTGAGGATATAATGTATGTTTGTTTTGATTATTATTAGATTTTTGGTGTGTTGTCCTTTTGCAAATCTAGGTTATGGACAAGCGAAAATAAATTTAAAAACATTTCCTTAACTAAATTAAAAGTCCAGTGTGTAACATTTAAGTGAGTTTATTGGCAGAAATGTAATATATTAGTCATAAATCAGATTATATAACTGTGTCATGACTCGAAAATAGAAGTTTACAAAGAAGAATGACATCATTAGAGTCTGCAGTCTCACCAGTAGGTGTCACTACTTCTTAAACACTGGCTTTTAAAAAAATTTAAAAAAATAAACTCATCCTGACTCGGCACAAATCCTGTGTGGACTTTGGCAAAATCCTGACCTTTGAACACGGAAAAATACTGAGTGACTAAACCATGTTTATGTGTGTGTGTGTGTGTGTTAGGTTCCTGCTCCACCTCGCAGAGAAAACAGACGGCATCATCGTCACCAACGACAACCTGAGGGATTTCGTCAACACCTCGGACACGTGGCGAAGGATCATCCAGGAGAGGTGAGAGGTTGATCGATAACATGTTGATAAGCACTTAAATAATTAATTGAGACAAAAGGTTCACTTTCCCGCTTCTTAAATGTGAATATTTTCTGGTCTCTTTGCTCCAAATAACAAAGAAATCATAAAAGAAACTTTCAGTAAATCGAGTTGAGTGACGAGGTACAAGCCCCTCCCCCTTCCAAAAAACACCTGTTTCTCACAGTCAAAAACTGGTGAAAAACAGAAAGCGACGTGTTTTAAATGTGTCGTATTTCAATAACGGTTCATGATCCAGATTACATTTTTGGTATGTGAGCGTCGGGAGGCTTTCAGGAACTCCCACGTTTAAATTTGTGAAATTTAACATGGGAGTCAATGGGTCAATGAAAAACTTGCATATTAGCAATGAAACTCTTATATGTTAGCAATGAAACACCCGCATAGTAGTAATGAAACTCTCATATATTGGCAATGAAACTCTCGCATGTTAGCAATGAAACCCTCGTATTTTAGCGATGAAACCCTCGTATGTTAGCAATGAAACTTTCATGTTAGCAATGAAACTCTTGTATGTTAGCAATGAAATACTCGCATATTAGCAATGAAACATTCGCATTTTAGCAATGAAGCACTTGTATGTTAGCAATGAAACTCTCATATATTAGCAATGAAACTCTTGCATATTAGCAATGAAACATTCGCATTTTAGCAATGAAACACTTGTATGTTAGCAATGAAACTCTTGTATGTTAGCAATGAAATACTCCCATATTAGCAATGAAACTCTTGTATGTTAGCTTTAAAACTCTCCTCGTACATTATCAATGAACCTCTCGTATGTTAGCAATGAAACACCCGTATATTAGCAATGAAACTCTTGTATGTTGGCAATGAAACTCTCGTATGTTAGCAATGAACCTCTTGTATGTTAGCAATGAAACTCTTGTATATTAGCAATGAAGCTCTTGTATGTTAGCAATGAAACACCCGTATATTAGCAATGAAACTCTTGTATGTTAGCAATGAAATACTCGCATATTAGCAATGAAACTCTTGTATATTAGCAATAAAACTCCTGTATGTTAGCAATGAAACTCTAATATGTTGGCAATGAAACAAATGAAATCAAATCTAATCACATGTAAAAGAAAATAAATCACACTATAAGAAATGTACAGAAAATTACAATAACACAAAATAAATGTCATGAAATGAAACCTTTGTATATTAGCAACACTCAGGGTTTGACAACAACCATAGCAACGTTTTGTTGTCAAAAAATATATGTGTAGGTTTGAAATTGTGGGCAAGAGAAGAGTTTGTTTAGAGGTTTTTATCACGTTGCCAAAGCTGTAAAGATTATAGATTAAAATGTGCTAAAACAACAAAAGATAATCAGGAGGCAGACTTGTGTGTTAGTTTTTCTTCCTGTGGGACTCTGGCGCCCTCTTTTGGCCGTCATGCAGCTCACACACAGTTCCAGATGAGCACGTGTGAACTCTCAAAGCCGCTCGCCGTAAACAGGAAACCAGAGCGTGTTGTGACTTGTGTGTCACTCTTCCATCATGTGATTGTTCTGTACTTTCCTAGAGTTTTATGGTTCTAAACAACCACTGTTTATTATTTTTGACGCTGTATTTAAATGGTGTGTCTGTGCATAGGTTGCTCCAGTTCACCTTTGTGGAGGATCACTTCATGATCCCTGACGATCCTCTGGGGAAAAACGGACCTCACCTGGACCACTTCCTACGCAAGGACATCAGGTGTGTGTGTCATTTAAATAATATTTTAATATGTTCCTTTAAACTTTCTGTAATGTAACTTAACTTGAAGTCACTGAAATACATTTTAATGCAACGTCACTACATCGAATTAGATAATTAAATACATTCGAATTTAATAAACCAAAGAGTTGTTTAATTTGCACACAAACTAATGAATGATAGTAAATCTGACCTTTAATTTTTTAAACGTTATCTTTAGTTCTAAGTTGGAAAGTTGTTTTTATTGTATGTTTTAATAGTTTTTCTTGGAAAATAAATACGCTTTTTTATGTTTTCTTAGGTTTAAGTAGTTTTTCTTGTAAAGTTTTTATGTTATCTTAAGAGTTAGTTGTTATTCTTGTAAAGTTTTTGTTATCTTACGTTTTAGTACTTATTCTTGTAAAGTTTTTGTTATCTTACGTTTTAGTACTTATTCTTGTAAAGTTTTTTGTTATCTTTAGTTGAAGTAGTTATTCTTGTAAAGTTTTTGTTATCTGTGGTTTTAATAGGTTGTTTTTTTTAAAGTTTTGTGTTATCTTAAGTTTTATTAGTTATAGTAAAGTTTTTGTTATCTTAATTTTCAGCAATTATTATTTTAAAGTTTTAATGTTATCTTCAGTTTAAGTCGTTATTCTTGTAAAGTTTGTTATCTTCAGTTTCAGTAGTTGTAAAGTTTGTATGCTATCTTAATTTCAGGAGTTACTCTTGTAAAGTTTTTATATCATCTTTAGTTTTAGTAGTTATTCTTGTTAAATTTGTATGTTACCTTTTAATTTTCTTAGTAATTCTTGTAAAGTTTTTACGTTACCTTTTAAGGTTAATAGTTTTTCTTAAGTTTTTAATGTTTTCACAAGTTTTAGTAGTTATTCTTGGAAAATAAACCCACTTTTTTTATGTTATCTCTACTTTTAGTTATTCGTACAAGATAAAATTCACACTTTGTCGTTTAACAGGAAGTAGCCTCACTTTGACACACGTGTAAAATAAATTGCGAAACGACAGACATTTGATATCATTTTTATTTATGAAAATTCCACGTCCACTCACGCGCTCCCTCTCTTTCTTCCCGTCAGGAGAATGGCGGTGACTCCTCCCCCTCGAAGACCACCTGAGTTCCGGCTGCCCCCACAGCAGCATCATCATCAGCAGCAGCATCAGCAGCAGCAGCAGCATCATCAGCAGCATCATCAGCAGCAGCAGCCAGTCTACGTGCAGGCGCTCCACTCCGCTCCTCGCGCCGCCTCCTCCACGCCGCGGCCGCCTCCCTCCCTGACGCCGCACCCCACGACGCACTGGCCGCACTCGGGGCCCCCCGAGTGGCACCAGCCGCGCCGCTCGCCCTCGCCGTCGCCCTCGCCGCCGCCGCAGCGCTCGCCGGGCGAGACGTCGGAGCTGAAGAGGAAGCTGTACGACATCTTCCCCGACCAGAAGCAGCGCATCGACCGCATCCTCAGCGACAACCCGTACATGAGAGACCTGAACGCCCTGTCAGGGCTGCTGCTGGGTTAAAAACAACTGACACACACACACGCGGCGCGCGCACGTTAGCATAAATATAATTTATTTTGCCACTTCTTCCAGCACTGGAGGACAATTTAAAGTTGTTTGTTTTTTTTATATATTATTCTTATTTTTTATGTACATTAAGATCATCAAACTAGCTGCTATTGGCAACGTCTTTCCTCTCTCTTGCGCTTTTTTGCTTCCGTAGCGATTAGCGTGAACAACACTGTGGCGTTAGCACAAACGGCAGCGGCAGCAAAAGTTCGGACGTTCCATGAATGTGCAGGGAAAAAGAGTTGTGGACCAAAAAAGAAGAAGAATGTGGAACTGGGTTTCAGACTGACTTCAAAACACGGAGCTTTTTCACGATGGGATTATTTTCACTGGCAGGTTTTTTGTTTTTGTTTTTCCTCTAGTGATTTGATTTTCTGCGCCGGAAATAATCCACTCGTCGTTTCCGCTGTTTTCCCGACAAGTCAGCTAAACGTCACTTTAAACTTAGCGTCCAGGTTAAGACCTGGCATTAACGTGTTTACTAAATCCCTAATCAGTTTTAGTGCTTTGATTTTTTGTAATTAATACACATTCTAATATTTTCTGGTTTCTTTGCTACCCGACATTTGAGAACATCCTAATTTTTTGAAGTTTGGGAGTCGGCGATCGATGTTTTCGGACATTTTATGGAGGAAGTAATCGACGCGTGTATCCAGTATGAAAATAATAATAGTGATCTGGTCGCACGTTGACGTTAGCGCTGAGCTCTTATTTCGTGTTACGGCAGCGCAAGTAGCTCCTTTGTTTCACTGGAGTTTCTCTCGAATCTTTCTCCTCCTTCGCGCTCATTTCAACACTTCCTGAGTGATTTGGTCGCACGTGGACACGGACGCTAACTTCATGTTTGAATGCGTCCAAGTAGACGATAACGCTGAGGTCTTATTTCGTGTTACGGCGGCGTGAGTAGACGTTTTTTTTAACCTCTGGCGATTCTCTCAAATCTTTCGACTCCTTCACGCTCATTTCAACGCTTCCTGAGTAATTTGGTCGCACGTGGACGGGCGCTAACTTCATGTTGGAATGCGTCCACGTTGACATTAGCGCTGAGGTCTTATTTCATGTTACGGCAGCGCAAGTAGCTCCTTTGTTTCACTGGAGTTTCTCTCGAATCTTTTTCCTCCTACGCGCTCATTTCAGTGCTTCCTGAGTGATCTGTACGCACATGGACGGGCGCTAACTTCATGTTGGAATGCGTCCACATTGACGTTAGCGCTGAGCTCTTATTTCATGTTACGGCAGCGCAAGTAGCTCCTTTGTTTCACTGGAGTTTCTCTCGAATCTTTCTCCTCCTTCGTGCTCATTTCAACGCTTCCCGAGCGATCTGTACGCACGGCGGCAGCGCTAAGTTCACGTCTGAATGCGTCCACGTTAATTTTTGGATGCGCCACCTCAGCCGATGTTAGCGCTGAGCTCTTATTTTATGTTACGGCGGGGCGCGAGTAGCTACTTTGTTTCACTGGAGTTTCTCCCTCAAATCTTTTCCCGCTCGTCGGACTCATTTCGAACATAATTACCAGACTTTGACGTCTTTTTAGCGCTGATGTAAACAGTCGTACTTTGACGCCGCCCACGTGCGATCGAATCTCTCGGGATTGTTGACGTTAAACCGGTGATCTGAACCGGACCAAGACTAAACAATCATTCGCGTCTCGTGATCAGTTTTTACCTTTATTTTCTTGCCCTTGAAGTTTAATTTAAAAAAGCTAAATTTGTTCAGCGTCATAGCCAGCCTGTATTTATTTTTTTTCCCCTGACGTATAAAGTTGTCGTTAAACGCCACGTTAAGAAGAAGTTTGTTCGGCGTGCTTTCGTACACGTGTGACACGGGAGTGAAAACAAAAACACTAAATGTAAAGTTTCACGCCTGTTTTTGCTCCGCCTACCGGGAAGAAAAAAAGATCATATATTTTTTACTGAAATAACGTTTGTAATTAGTGTCAAATAGTTGAATTTATTGCACTGAAGGTGAGTAACGATGTAAAAGGGTAAAAAAAAAAAAAAAAAAAACAAGGTTTCACTGACAAATCTTCAGAAAGCTTGTTGTGTTTTTTTGTTTTTACTCTCACTCACACACACACAGACACGCAACGAGACTGGGGGCTGCAGCTTGTATATTTAATGAGCATCTGATTTTTGTAACATACAAACAAACAAACGTTTTTATCTCCTCGTAAGAAGAAGAAGAATCTGCACAAAAATCTTTACGAGGCGACAGTTGTGTTCGCACTGGCCCGCGTTGTCGTCGTGACGATTACCGAAGGACTTTTCTGCTCTTCTTATTTCGTTTTTTTTTTTGGGTTGTAATTATAATTCTGGTTGGTGTATATTGGTTTGTTTATGTAAATACAAGCATTTTTTGGGGGGCTACAGTGCACATATATGGTTTTATGTATGTGAGAAAGTAAAACTAAGTAAAACACAGCAGTCCCCCCCCCCCCTACACCTCCACCTCATTAACGCCCATGTTTGCGTTGTCGGACAGTGGTTGCCGTTTTCCCTCGTCTTCTCTCACCTACAGTGATTCAACTGAGATTTTTATACATACATGTGTATATATTATATATTTTCCTTTTAAAGTTATTTTCTAGCGGCGACATTACCGCGGAAGGCCAAGCTTTTTGTATTAAAAAAAAAAAAAAAAAAGAATGACGTGTGTTTTTGAATTTGTGCTCATTTCTTCTCGTTTTCGAATCGTGCGACAAAATCCACGCGTTTGTTTTTCCGCATTTTTGCGCAAAATTTGTAAATATCGGCACTTCCAGCGTCACGCGTCGTGCCAAGATATCGGGTTCGGCGCTCTAAAAGATGAAAAAGGTGGCTTTAATTATTTAATTCAGTCTACACTTAATCGTCGGTTTGCACTAAACTTGAGTTTGCGAGAGTGTATCTCAGCCCTGTGATCGTTGATAAGAGGGAGGGGCATACATTCTAGATTTATTTTTCCATGGGTTAATGTGACTATTTGTGGTTTTATTAAAAAATAACTTTAAAAAAAATTCATGCATTGAAAATCTTTTTTTTTTTTTAACTGCATAATTTGTGGAGCTGCAGAAATCATTTAGTAAGTGGATTGAATGTGTGTTTGCAGAAATGATGACATTTACAAGGTTTCTTGAATGCATCTCGTGAGCTGCTCCTATGGCAAGACGTTTTATCACCATGTTTGACCATCTGTATTTACAATTACTGATATCAAGTCGTTCTTAGTAGTCATTTTGACTCGTGAAAACTGAATTTTTGACATCTGCGACGCCATTTTCACCAGTAAAAATGTAATTATGGATACCTGAGGTCATTTTGGCCAGTAAAAGCTGAATTATGGATAACTGCGACAAGTTGAACTACCTGTACTGTATTTGTAACTGTAGTTGTGACTACTAAGAATGACTAGATATCGGTTGTTTTGTTTTTTGTTTGCCTAAACGTGACGATCCCTGAAGGTTTTTTTTTCCCAGGCCTGACGTGACGCGTAATCCCTTCCTTCAGTGGTGTTTCTGGCTCTAGCCTGGCTTCTCCTCCCTGGATCTGTTTACCACTGAGGTTAGGAAACTTCCTGTGGAAAAGACCCAGGAGGCCAAGGAAGCATCCAAACCAAACCAGACCAGACCAGACCAGATGCCCAAACCAAAGGACTTGCAGCTGTTCTCAGTCGATCCTGTTTATACATATTTATAATGGGATCTGAGCTGTTCTCTTATGCAATAACCGGTATCAAGTTCCTTTACATTTTTCTTTGCGGCCATTTTAATGTTAGTTTTCATTAAATTTTTGTATGTTTTGTATGTTATAACTGCTTCATAAGCCATGTATTCATTTCGCACAGCATCAAGGACATGTCAGTTTGGCTTCCGGTGGTTGACCACTAGAGGTCAGTGCATGTTTGAGCTATGGCTGGTGGGTTAAAGGTGTTCACCAGTGAACTTTTACAATCTCTTTATATTCTGTGTATTTATGCCCAAGTACAAAAGGAGCAGAGCACAAATACAAGACCAAAACAAACAGAATAGATGGGGATTAACAACGTTATTTATTTGGCATAACTGTAATATGACTATAATTTATAATACTGTAACAACTAATGTTTATCTTTTTAATGTCCATATATGTATGTTTGTCTGTTTATTTAGTGTAAAGATAGGTTAAAGTTAACTCAGATTCTAGCTAGATAGATAGCTGTTTGTTTGTTTGGCGTGAATTTAAGTTAAAGTTAGCTAAAATTCTATCTACCTGTCTATCTGTATACAGAATAGCAGAAAAGATAGATTAATGTTAGCTAAAATTCTAGCCAATTAGCCAGCTAACTAGATAATTATTTGTTTATCTAGCGTGATGGGTTAATGTTCGCTAAAATTCTAGCTAGATAGATCGCTGTTTATTTGTTTAGCGCGAATTTTGATTGAAGTTAGCTAAAATTCTATCTACCTGTGTCGGTCTATCTTGTCTACAGAATATCAAAAAGATAGATTAATGTTAGCTAAAATTCTAGCCAATTAGCCAGCTAACTAGATAGCTATTTGTTTATCTAGCGTGACGGTGGGTTAATGTTAGCTAAAATTCTAGCTAGCTAGATCGCTGTTTGTTTGTTTAGCGTAAATTTAGGTTAAAGTTAGCTAAAATTCTATCTGTCTGTCTACAGAATATCAAAAAGATAGATTAATGTTAGCTAAAATTCTAGCCAATTAGCCACCATATAATAATAATAAATAAAGGTCTACATAGTGTGAGTCAAATAAGTCTCCGGGCTAAAGGTTGTGTCCACCCAAACTGGACTCAGGCCAAAGAGAAAGGTCAGTCTCGCCACAGTGAAACTCAATATTCTTCTTCTGGAAACTGGATACAGAGGAATTTTAAAGAGGACGTCCCTCGAGTCCAGAGGATCTCGCACATGTATGAGGTTACATAAGGAGGAGCGCACTCCTCTCAGTCAGTGTGTGGTTACGCCGCATCACATTGTGATTCCACGTGGTCTTTCAGTCATTTACGTTTTTTTTTTGTTGTTACTGATTTCATAAACGCACACACTGTACATTCTTCTTATGTTTGGCTCCAGATAAAAGTCCAGATGTGCCTCAAAAGGAAATACACCGTACATCCTGTTGCTGCTGTTAGATTGAAATTCATATTTTCCTTCCATCCTGTTAGTTAAAATTACCTAAAATTCTTGCTAGCTAGCTAGCTGTTTGTTAGCGTGAATTTAGATTAAAGTTAGCTAAAATTATATCTACCTGTCTGTCTACAGAATAGGTTAAAGTGAACTAAAATTCTAGCTAGCTAGATACCTGTTTGTTTGTTTACCGTTAATTTAGGTTAAAGTTAGCTAAAATTATATCTACCTGTTTGTCTACAGAATAGGAAAAAGATAGCTAGCTAGATAGCTGTTCGTTTGTTTGTTTAGTGTGACTTTAGGTTAAAGTTGGGTGAAATTATATCTACATGTCTGTCTACAGAATAGCTAGATAGCTGTTTGTTTGTTTGTTTAGCATGAACTTAGGTTAGTTAAAATTATATCTACCCGTTTGTCTACAGAATGCAAAAAGATAGGTTAAAGTTAACTAAAATTCTAGCTAGCTATTTGTTTATTTAGCGTGAATTTAGGTTAAAGTTAGCTGAAATTGTATCTACCTGTCTGTCTATAGAATAGGTTAAAGTGAACAAAAATTCTACCTAGCTAGATAGCTGTTTATTTGTTTACTGTTAATTTAGGTTAAAGTTAGCTAAAATTATATCTCCCTGTTTGTCTACAGAATAGTAAAAAGAATGGTTAAAGTTAACTAAAATTATAGCTAGCTAGATAGCTGCTTGTTTGTTTGTTTGTTTGTTTGTTTAGCGTGTATTAAGGTTAAAGTTAGCTAAAATTATATCTACCTGTCTGTCTACAGAATAGCAAAAAGATAGGTTAAAGTGAAGTAAAATTATAGCTAGCTAGATAGCTGTTTGTTTGTTTAGCATCAATTTAGATTAAAGTTAGCTGAAACTATATCTACCTGTCTGTCTACAAAATAGGTTAAAGTGAACTAAAAATTCTAGCTAGCTAGTTAGCTGTTTGTTTGTTTAGCGTAAAATCAGGTTAAAGTTAGCTAAAATTATATCTATCTGTTTGTTTGTTTGGCGTGAATTTAGTTTAAAGTTAGCTAACGCATGACAGGTTACATAAGGAGGGACACACTCCTCTCAGTCACTTTGCCTTTATGTAAATGTGTGTGTGGTAATTTTTTTGTTTTCGTTGTTACCAATGTCACTCACACACATACTGTACATTCTTCTTATGTTTGGCTCCAGATAAAAGTCCAGATGTGGCTCTAAAGGAAATACGCCGTACATCCTGTTGCCGCCGTGAGTTTTGAAAATTCATATTTTCCCTCCATCCTGTTCTGCGTTGCATCTGTTTCAGACGAGGCCGCGGACACACAAGCAGGTACACAACCAACAACTTTACATAAACAACCCTGGTGTCATTATGTAAATGCACATGGCTGTTGTGTGTTAGGCAAAGTTCTCCTGGGAATCATTCACCACCGACAAAAAAACAAAAAACTGCCTGAAGAGAATTCCCTGTGGGCCAAGAGTCTAATGGTAAACAGACTCACATCCATGCTGCCGCAAAAACGTCCTTTGCATGCGATGCAAATAGTAGCAAACACGTGAGGTTCTTGACCCCCGACAGAAGTTGAGAAACCAAATATTTTTCTGTCTCCGTTTCGCTTTTCCAGCGCTGGACGCTGATCCGACGCGACACTCTTTTAAAACAAGCGGTTTGGTATTGAGCCTTTTTTTGGGGCTCTTTGTGTACAACTCGAACGTTTCATTTCGAGGCTTTGTATATTATTACGTTGTTGAGTAATGTGAGAAAAAAAAAAAACTCCCAACGCAAGCCAACGGGGAAGCGTTCCCAGATGTTTGGATACGGCTGTGAATATTTACCACCTGGTTAGCATGTCCTGCGTCACTGGAGCTAAAATCGTAGAGAAAGTGGACGTAGCCTTCTTGTTATCCTGAGGACACCAATGTCGAAGCGAAAATAAATTGATTGGCCACCAGGGGGTGACGTGGCTAGCTGCAAAAATAAGTCAGTCTGTACTTTAGCTAAGGCCATAGTCCGACTAAGACTAACTTACCGACTTGTCCGAGTATACATGAAAAAAGAAAATTGATTTATTTGCCGTGTACGTCGTCTCCTTCTACGTCAAGTCCGACTCCAGTCAGACTAAGCATATACTGTACATGCTACACGTAGGATGAATCAGACTATGAATCAAATTATCCAGGTTTGTTAGTCTGACTAAGACAAGCTCGATTTTAGTCGGACTAACAGGTTTACGTGACAAAAAGAAAACTGATTTATTCCTAGTGTACGTCGTCTCCTTCTACGCCAAGTCCGTCTCCAGTCAGACTAAGCATATACATGCTACACGCAGGAGGAATCAGACTATGAATCAAATTATCCAGGTATGTTAGTCTGACTAAGACAAGCTCGATTTTAGTCGGACTAACGGGTTTACGTGAGAAAAAGAAAATGTATTTATTTGCCGTGTACGTCGTCTCCTTCTACGCCAAGTCCGACTCCAGTCAGACTAAGCATATACATGCTACACGCAGGAGGAATCAGACTATGAATCAAATTATCCAGGTATGTTAGTCTGACTAAGACAAGCTCGATTTTAGTCGGACTAACGGGTTTACGTGACAAAAAGAAAATGTATTTATTTGCCGTGTACGTCGTCTCCTTCTACGCCAAGTCCGACTCCAGTCAGACTAAGCATATACATGCTACATGCAGGAGGAATCAGACTATGAATCAAATTATCCAGGTATGTTAGTCTGACTAAGACTAGCTCGATTTCAGTCGGACTAACATGTTTACGCGACAAAAAGAAAACGGATTTATTTGCCGTGTACGTCGTCTCCTTCTACGCCAAGTCCGACTCCAGTCAGACTAAGCATTTACATGCTACATGCAGGAGGAATCAGACTATGAATCAATTTATCCAGGTATGTTAGTCTGACTAAGACTAGCTCGATTACAGTCGGACTAACGCGTTTACGTGACAAAAAGGAAACCGATTTATTTGCAGTGTACGTCTGACTCCGACTCCGTAGTTTAGACGCCGTCTCCTTCTACGGCAAGTCCGACTCCAGTCAGACTAAGCATATGCTTAACTAACATATGCCTCAAATTATCCAGGTACGTTAGTCTGACTAAGACTTGAGCTTGATTTTAGTTAGTAGTTTAATAGTAGTATTGTCTTAGTCCGACTAAAATTGGACTTTTAACATGCTTGTAATGTTAAAAGTCTTAAGTCTAAAGCCGTGTTTCCATCGAGGGTTAGGTACTTTGGTGTTTTATCCACATGGAACCACGTTTTTGGAAGCGCTAAAACATTATATTTGTGTATACAACCAATATTCAACTTTAGGAAAACAATGAATCGGTCTATAATGACTAAATCGTACTGATATCGGTAGAAACTCCAGTTTGTGTCTTCCCTCATAGTCGTTTTGGGGGATTTCGTTTCCTGGAAACGATGCTGTGTTTCCAAGAAAGTCAAAGGTCATATTAGTCCGTTCTGGGTTCAGCTGTAAACACTGAGACGCTTGAAGAATCCACATTGGTACGAGAATCTACCGGCAAACAGGAATCCGGTGATCTCGTCGCTCACCCTCATCCATCACTCCTGTCTCCCACTTCCTTCCTCCACTACTTTCCCTCCTGAAACCTCTCCTTCCTCCGTCATTGTCTCTTCGCCGTCTTCTCCTCCAGATAAAACAAAATGTACCCAGCCCAGAAAGTCAAATTCCTGCAGCATACCAGCAGAGCTTAACATTCTCTGGGGTTTGGATCTCCTCACTTCCTTTCCCTTTTTACCCACCCACCCCCCCCCCCTCCCCACTCCTACTTTACTCCTGCTTTCTTCTCTTTGTGCAGTTCAAACCCTGTCTCATCGAGGACGTTCATGTCTCCATGAGTGACAACAAACAACAGTGTCGATGTCCTTAAAATGACTGGTATTCCTGCTACCTTAGCTTTGCTGGTTCTGTCCTCCTTCAGATGTTGTCCTTCCGGTTTGTCCAGGATTTAGGTCTGAGGAGACCAAACCTTTGACATTTTACGACCTCATGATTTCAGAACAGGCCACACAGCCGGTGTAGTGGTTTGCACTATGGGTAAGAGTAATGGTAGGGTTATGAGGTAAGGGTTGGGGTTGGGGTTGGGGCTGGGGGTTAGGGTTGAGGTTGAGGTTGAGGTTGGGGTTGGGGTTGGGGTTGGGGTTAGGGTTGGGGTTGAGGTTAGGGTTGGGGTTGAGGTTAGGGTTGAGGTTAGGGTATGGGTTTGGTTCTTCTTGCCTTTGCAGCAAGAAGAACCAAGGAGCCCTTTCTCCATAGAGTTTGCATGTTCTCCCTGGGTTCTCCCTTGGTTCTCCGGTCTTCTCCAACAATCGAAAAACATCCAATATAGGGATTGGGTCAATTGGACGCTCTAAATTGACCGTGAGCGTCACAGTGTTCCACGTACCGCAGTTTGAGAACCGTGGGACCGTGTAGACGACTTGTTTTTCCCTGCCAGTGCGAGGCCTTGGCTTTGATCACTTGCAATATATATATAATGTGAACAGTTGGTCAGGAAGATCTGATTCTGATTGGATCTGATTACCCAGTGGTTTGCACTCTTGTCTTTGCAGCAAGAAGAACCCGGGAGCCCTTTCTGCATGGAGTTTGCATGTTCTCTCCTGGGTTCTATGGTCTCGTCCCACAGTCCAAAAACATCCAATATAGGGATTGGGTCAATTGAACGCTCTAAATTGACCGTGAATGTCAGAGTGGATGGTTGTTTCGATATGTGACGGATTAGCGACCTGTCCAGGGTTGCACCCTTCCAAGTTGTCTCCTCAAGGTACCACCAGAGGAAGCTTTGCGTACCACTGGTGGTCCGCGTACCGCAGTTTGAGAACCGTGGGACCGTGTAGACTACTTGTTTGGAACAGTTGTTCAGGAAGATCTGATTCTGATCTGATCTGATTACATGGGGGTTCGCACTCTTGACTTTGCAGCAAGAAGAACCCAGGAGCCGTTTTGAGAGTTTGCATGTTCTACCCGGGTTCTCCGGTCTTCTCCGACAATCAAAAAACATCCAATATAGGGAGTGGGTCAATTTGACGCTCAAAATTGATTGTAAGTGTTAGAGTGGTCTACGTACCGCAGCAGGCCACACCCTGTCAGGGTGTGGCCTGCGACTACAGAAGTCCACGTGGAAGACGAGACGAGCCTATGTCAATATTGACACATATGCAGATTGGCTTTGATCACTTGCGATATATATATAATGTGAACAGTTGGTCAGGAAGATCTAATTCTGATCGGATCTGGTTCGCATTCTTGCCTTTGCGGCAAGAAGAACCCGGGAGCCCTTTCTGCATGGAGTTTGCATGTTCTCCCCGGGTTCTCCGGAATCTTCCGACAATCCAAAAACACCAGGGTTGTACTCTTTCAAGTTGTCTCCTCAAAGTACCACCAGAAGAAGCTTTGCGTACCACTGGTGGTGCATGATCCGCAGTTTGACAACCGTGGGACCGTGTAGACTACTTGTTTTTCCCTGCCAGGGCGTGGCCTGCGACTACAGAAGTCCACGTGGAAGACGAGACGAGCCAATGTCAATATTGACACATACTCAGATTGGCTTTGATCACTTGCGATATATATAATGTGAACAGTTGGTCAGGAAGATCTGATTCTGATTGGATCTGGTTCGCACTCTTACCTTTGCGGCAAAAGAAGAACCCGGGAGCCCTTTCTGCATGGAGTTTGCATGTTCTCCCCGGGGTTCTCCAGTCTCCTCCGACAATCCAAAAACATCAAATATAGGGATTAGATAGATTAAGTGAACGCTGTAAATTGACCGTGAGTGTCAGAGTGGATGGTTGTTTGTCTAGATATGTGACGGATTAGCGACCTGTCTGGGGTTGTACCCTTCCAAGTTGTCTCCTCAAAGTACCACCAGAGGGAGCTTGCATATACCTCAGTTTGAGAACCACAGGGGTGCAGACTACTGGTTTTTCCCTGCCAGGGCGTGGCCTGCAGCTATAGAATGTCAATATGGACACACGTGCAGATTGGCTTTGATCACTTGCGATATTTATAACGTGAACAGTTGGTCAGGAAGATCTGATTACAGATCTGATTTGGGCTGCAGTCTGAACAAGGCACAGATATGGGGTCTTTTAACCAAAAGTGGTCCAGATTAATAATTAAAACTGGCTCTTATATGGTGTATAATGGATGGATGGATTTGCTGATCCTTCCCTGTAATCCCAGTCTCTGTGATGGTGAAGATGATGACAAGTGGGAGTGGAGGAGGGTGGAGGGGAGTCCACATGTCCTCTTAATCTTAATCTTAATCTCACACAGTGACACGTCACGCCATGGAGACGGACTCTTGTGGTCGTAATCTGAATTGGAAGAAGCTTCGGCTATTTTCTCCTTAAGAGAATGTGTCACAAATGATCACATTTTTCATAAATGTACACAATATTTAGCATTTCACAGTGGTCAAATGTTATTTATCCTATTTTCTTTTTTTTTTTAAATCAATTTTATTTTATAAAAATAAAAATGGCCCCTTTAGACTCTTCATACTGAAGAGTGATGTGTGAATTATGAATAATTCTGATGGAAAACAATATAAAGGCATAGAATGGGCTTTAATGCTTTGATTATTTAAATCACTGTATTTACTGTAAATAAATCAAAAATAGTGTTTATATGTTTGGCCAGTTATATAATATCCACTATATAATAATATATATATGAATAAATAAATAATATAGGAAAAATTATGCGCTGCATAAAAATGCTTAGCTTAGATAAAGGTGTGTGTCTGCAATGCAGTTTTGAATAAAAACAACCTATAAAGGACATGAAACAGGTAATATTTGATCAAATAAACTTTTGTATGTCAAAAAAAACAAGGTTTTAGTGGATTTAGCAAACAAATTTTAACAAAAACTGTTAAATCAACATCCATAAAATGTAATTAAATAACAATAGAGCGATGTTGATGGTGAAAAATGGACCATATTCATTAATTTATGAGTTTTATTTATTTATTTTTTTTGTCGTGTATTCTGCTCTCAGTCGTTCGTGCCGGGCGCGCTCCCGAGACAAACTTCAGCAACTGTGCGCGCTCCGGAGCGGCTGGCTGCTACTTAACGCCTGGCGTCTCGTCTCTGGTCCAGGAGCAGCGGTGCGAATGAAACACAGCCAAACAGGGACCGTGTGTACATTTCCCCGCCACGCACTCGCCCGTGAGTCCGCACTGAACGGAAAGGAGTCTCCTTCCGCGGTGAGAAGCTGAACCGAGGCGAGTGAAACATCAGATTTTCCCCTCTGCTCTGTGTGTGTGTATGTGTGTGTGTGTGTGGTGGTGGGGGGGAAAACAACAGCTCTAGCTGTAGCAGACATTAGCTCCCCCTCGTTAGCGCGGCGCTAATGCTAATGCTAATAGCTGAGCTTGGCAGGAGAGGAGCGAGGAAAAAAAAGAGGCTGCTTAAGCCGCCGTTGCTGCCTTGTTTTGCTACCGTGACGTGCCGGCTCTCGTTCACCGTGCATGCGATTGACGTGTCCGTCAAACGTACGCGGCGGTTGCCGGCGATTAAACTGTCCACGGAGACGTTTAAAGTCCTAGCTTGTTTCGGTCAGCTAGCCGCCAGCTAACAGGGAGCACTGCTTTACGGCAAGTCAAGGCCCCTCGTATGTGTGTGTGTGTGTGTAACAGTAAAAAGCCGAGCGGGGGGCACACTCCGTGTCAGACTGCGGCCGTTTCGCTTCCCCAAAGCGGGTTAGTCCAGGTCAACAGAACCCCATCGTGGCGTTTGTTTTGTGTAGCATTGTCAGTGACTGCTGAAGAGGAGGAGGAAGTGATGACTTCATGTTTACTCAGAGGCTGAAAACCGTGTGGCTGCTGCCGCCGCTGCCAAGAGATCCCACAGTCCGTGACTGTGTGTTCTTATGACCTGTGTCCAAGAGGGAGGACGAGTCAATGTCAACTGTGTGTGTGTTATTGTTGTTGTTGTTCAGGTTGTCCTGATGATGTGTGTGTGTGTGTGTGTTACTACACGTCCATGTCGTCAGTTTGGGACACCTGTTAGACGTGTTGTCAATGATGCTGTCACAAACCTGTGTGTCAGAAGTTCACTCGGTCATGGTGTTGGTTGAATTTTGATTTAAAGAGCACACTTTGTGTTGTTGTACGCTCACTGGCTGCTTATTGTTTTTAACAAATGTCTAATATGGTGTGTGATAGTAGTAGGTAGTAGGAAAGAGCTGGTACGACTCAGGGTTGACCGATATCTGTTGTTCGCCGCTGATATCGATGCTAAATTCATGAAAGGGTGCATTTGTTGTTGTTGTGCACTCATTGGCCACTTGGTTTTCATTTTACTTGAACTGAATACAGTGTCTGTTGTAGCGGTTGACCGATACTGGTTTTTCAGGGCCGATATTAATAATAATTCATGAAAGGGTGCATTTGTTGTTGTTGTGCACTCATTGGCCACTTGGTTTTCATTTTACATGAACTGAATACAGTGTCTGTTTAAGCGGTTGACCGATACTGGTTTTTCAGGGCCGATATTAATAATAATTCATGAAAGGGTGCATTTGTTGTTGTTGTGCACTCATTGGCCACTTGGTTTTCATTTTACATGAACTGAATACAGTGTCTGTTGTAGCGGTTGACCGATACTGGTTTTTCAGTGCCGATATTAATAATCATGAAAGGGTGCATTTGTTGTTGTTGTGCACTCATTGGCCACTTGGTTTTCATTTTACATGAACTGAATACAGTGTCTGTTGTAGCGGTTGACCGATACTGGTTTTTCAGGGCCAATATTAATAATAATAATTCATGAAAGGGTGCATTTGTTGTTGTTGTGCACTCATTGGCCACTTGGTTTTCATTTTACATGAACTGAATACATTGTCTGTTTTAGTGGTTGACCGATATTGTTTTTTCATGGCCGATATTAATAATAATTCATGAAAGGGTGCATTTGTTGTTGTTGTGCACTCGTTGGCCACTTGGTTTTGAATTTACATGAACAGAGTACAATGTCTGTTATAAAGGTTTTTCAGGGCCGATAATATCAATACCAGCTTGTTAAACGGTCTGTTTTTTTGTTGTTTTTGTAGTTGTTGTTTTACATTTACTGACCGCTTGTTTTATGTAGGAACGAGATGACACAATTTGGGGTTGACCGACATCGATACTAAATTCACGAAAGGATGCATTTGTTGTTGTTGTGCACTCATTGGCCACGTGGTTTTTCTTTTTACATGAACTGAATACAGTGTCTGTTTTAGCGGTTGACCGATATTGGTTTTTCATGGCCGATATTAATAATAATTCATGAAAGGGTGCATTTGTTGTTGTTGTGCACTCATTGGCCACTTGGTTTTGAATTTACATGAACTGAGTACAATGTCTGTACTGTGTCTGTGTGTTTACTGACCACCTGTTTTATGTAGGAACGAGATGACACAATTTGGGGTTGACTGATATCGGTTGTTCAGGGCCTATATCAATACTAAATTCATGAAAGCATGCATTTGTTGTTGTTGTGCACTCGTTGGCCACTTGGTTTTGATTTTACATGAACTGGATACAGACAGTGTCTGTTGTAGGGGTCAACGGATAAAGGTTTTTCAGGGTTTTAAAGGGCCTGTTTTTGTTGTTGTTGTACATTTACTGACCACTTGTTCATATTTTAACAGAATAAAGTGTTTTATGTAGGAACAAGCTCATACAACTTGGGGTTGACCGATATCAGTTGTTCAGGGCCAATATCAACACTAATTCATGAAAGGGTGCATTTGTTGTTGTTGTGCACTCATAAAGGGTATAGGATAAAGGGTTTTCAGGGCCGATAATCTCAATATCAGTTTGTTAAAGGGCCCGTTTTTGTTGTTGTTGGACATTTACTGACCACAAAAAAGAATCTTAAGAATTTAATATTTACAAATAATGGTAATATAATCAGAATTAAATAACATTCACAGCCCATACAGATACTATTAGGGAATAAACTCAGCGTTCACATTTGAATGTAGACACAGTGACCAGTTGATAAATAAACAGTGCTCATTGGATTAAGAATGTAAACATTACCATGTAAGCTTGATTTATAAAAGGTGCATGCCCAAAGGTAAACAACAAGTTGGGAAGAAATTTGCAGTGTCTTCTAATCGATACACTGCTGCAAATATTGATAATTAAATGAATTCCGACGTAAACATCTTCAGATAATTTTGGTAAAATCTGTCCTTTACTTTATGAGTTATACTGATGATATACATACATAAAAACATGATTTAAAAACAAATGACCACTTGTTTGATAGTTTTCAGTCTTTGTGCCAACAGGAAGCTTACGTGGGCATACAAGTAGTTTTAGTGGGACTTTCAGAGACGGAAACATCCAGTCTTTGTTGACTGATCTTTAGTAGTCTACACAGCTACTGTAAAGGCTGATAATGACTGTTTTTGCTCATTGATAATGTATGCCCAGGTATGTGGATGCAAATTCAGCTCTCAGACGGTATCGTATCGTCATATACTGCAAACGTTAACGCCAGAGATTGCAGAAAATTCTTACTTGAGCCCTAAAACCCTAATGAATCGAAGAGTTTTGCTTCAAACGTGGTGACTTGCCAAATGGGGACGATTGTGATAGTGATGGCGTTTGTAAAATTTGGTTATCGGCCTCATTTCTGAGTAATAATTGGTGTGAAAGGATGCTAGTTTGTGCAGTGGTGATTTTGGTGGTGTATGGATAAAAAAATACAAGAGATATCAGTAGAAATGTGACTAATATATCACTTGACAGGCTTCAAACTTGGCAGGTGACTCTCTGAGGGCACCAGTGTGTGCAGCGCCGACTTTGACATTGTTAGGATAACATTAATAAAATGTCCCTTTCACTATACCAGGGATACAGCTCCCACTCTCCGTATGTGCTAATGCCCAGATGTTGTAGCAAAGCGAGGTTGGAAGGTGGAAAGTGTGTCAGATGACTTCTTGTGTGGTTTTGGCGACGCAAGCTCTGAACTAGAAAAAATAGAAATAAGGTTTTTCTGCGCGCTGCGTCAGAATAAAGTGGCATGAAATGCACACAAACGCATTGAGCACAGGCACGTTTGACTTTAATCTGTTAAAAAACGGTACGATGTTCGCACAGCGCTGTGGTCCCACGAATCGATAAGTCATTTTCTGTTTGTTAAATTTCTGTGTAATGATCAGCGAAATAAGCCGTTGGGAGCATCCTTGGACGGAGCGCTATTAAAAAGTAATAAGACGCACAATTTACGTTCAGTAAATCCCATAAATTAAAATGTCAGAATTCTGGAAAAAATAGGATGCTTTGTTTTTGTTGCTTAACTGAAAAATGTGCGGCTTCTGTGTGTTGTTGGCTAAATAAGATAAAAAAAAAGCAGCAGGATAACGTACGGCTTACTAACTCATACAGGCTAGTGAATGTTCTTGGCTGCGTTTGTCTGATTTATGAACAGTATCACCGGAAATAAAAGACAGATTTGGAGGGAATATCCTGTGGTGATGGTCCAAGGAAGAAGTGATAAGATTCTGAAGGTGGTCTGGATTCAGGATTTTCCCCTTTTTGGAGTGTTGGAGTGCTTATAACACAGTAAATGATTTATAATGTCGAATAGTAAAAAAAAGGGGGTAAGCTGATCCATAACTAGGTGACAGCTATTGCCCCAGGTTTGATCCTAGTTTGAGTGTGTTTTAAAACTCAAGTGTCGTTCGACAGTTCAGTACCTCAGCCTGAATCATGCCCCCAAAACTCCCACAAAGTTATTTAAAGATACAAAAGGTTTTTTTTAATGTCAACCACCTGGGTGATAAGAATAATTGCTCTTAATTGTGTAATTTTGCCACACTTAGAGCTGCTTTCAAGACCGTTCACGATCCAGACATCTCACCCTGCGGTCAGCCAACTACAAGATGTCATTGAGGGAGTAAATCAGGGGGGAAAAAAGCCTGGTTTCCACATCCAAGTAGAATTTTAACAGTACCTGATGCTCGATGAGCAAATCTTTAGAGGAGCCATGTGAAAGCCCAGCACGCCTGTACACTGTTATGACTCCAAATCCCTTCATTCAGCTTCAAATTTTAACTTTATTTATATATTACAATGTACAAAAAGAGTATAGTCGGTGGTGCAGTCCAGCTGAGGACAGAGATATCGATTTAAATGACAATATGCATATCAATAGACGGACAAAAACACGGAGTAAGAGGAGAAATTGCAGTAGTTTAATGTGTGCAGGGGTGATTGGAAGTAGGCTAGGAGATCGTTTAGATTGGGTTTTGCGCGCATGGATATGGAATTTCACTAATACGCAGTATACCATTTGTCATTTTCTTGGATGCAAAGCCACACGATATAAAAGTTGTTTTGAACTTTAGCTGAATATCGAGCGTTTTGGTTCAGGTAAGGCGAGGCGGGTTTATTTATATAGCGCTATTGCATACACAAGGCAATTCAAAATGGAAAGCAGTGTCGCCAATTTAACATCAACGGCAGGTTTCAGGGAAAAATTGAGGTTATTGTTTCATCCTCTATGTATTCACTCTAAGTGAAACTTCACAAAAACTTATTTGAGATTGAGTATTATCCAAATGATAATACAGCTGTCAGACACTGTTGTGTAGCTGATTGTGTGTTAACAGTAGTACAGTGTTGGTCGTGCTGTACTTGTCTACGTCCCTTGGGCTTTCAGTCACGATTGTAGCGGCTTAGTGGTTTGATAATATGGCCACTGGGATGGTTCTCATATGTAGGTAGATGGTGACAGATGCCACGATGAGGAGGATGAGGATTTATGTCATGGATGGAAAATACTGATCCCCATGAAATCCCCTGAACTTTCATACCTTGTTTTTATCCGGACGAAAGCGTAACATGATGGTATAACTCCTGCATCATATACATGTGGGTTTTTGTGTAGTTATTTTGTATTTGGTTACAGTGGCAATTTACGCTTGTCAATCACAGTTGTCGATGTTTTGAGGTTTAGAAATGAGTAGAGGAAACTGGCTTCTCACAGTAGGTCTGGCTGGTGGATGACGCAGCTATTTACTGTTTTACACTCTTTTTTGGGGGGGGTTGATGTCAGGAATGTGAGATCTGCAGTGAGGTCATGGTGTGATCCAAGTGCCGACTGTATGTTTGCAGATAGTGAAGAGGCACGTGAACACCAGGGGGGTTACCAGCTACAAAGCTCCATTTGTCGGTTTCCACTCTCCGTTCATTCATATGATTGTTGTGCTGCGGATTATTAATCTGGTTTAAACCTTCACCGAGTAGGTTGTGTTTTTTTTATTAATAATAAATGACTGGCGTGAGCCG
Organism: Microchirus variegatus; assembly: GCF_963457635.1. Classification (NCBI taxonomy): domain Eukaryota; kingdom Metazoa; phylum Chordata; class Actinopteri; order Pleuronectiformes; family Soleidae; genus Microchirus; species Microchirus variegatus. Next base: position 29,842,021 of record NC_139809.1, read on the forward strand.
TGAGGACACATGAGGACACATGAGGACACATTTCCATTGTGTGCGAGTTAGAATGTATGCTAGCGGAAGTACACAATGCACTCCCCTGGTAGTTTTTCCTTGCCCTGGCCGAGGGTCCAAGGTAGTGCTTGGCGCGTTAACGCGTGACGCGTTTCCATGGCGACTGACCGGAGAAAGTGAGAAGTTAACGGGACTCCCGATTGTTAAAATGAGTCTACAAAGTTAGGCTAAAAACAGAGGCGCGCATACGCAGTGCACGGGTACGCTGGTTATTTGTAGCGCCGCTCTTTTCGTTGACTAAACCGACCGCTCCAGTTCCACTGTTGGCGCGCTAAGGAGCTAATGCAGCTAACGGAGCGAACCGGTAAACGGTGGCTGGACTCCGGTGTCGTGGCACGTAAACATGACGTCACGCGCGTCTTTTTCCATCAGTCGTCAGGTTAACGTACGTTAACCTAGTCCAAGGACAGAGGATCTTACCAACCCTGTGAGACGAACTGTGTTTTGTAATTGTGGGCTATATAAATAAAATTTTATTTGATTTATTTTGAATGGAGATTTCCTATTAAATGTACCTATTTTAAACTTCTAAATGGTAAGAGAACCTCACGAAATGATCCTTAATGGCAGACCACGCGTCGCTTATTACTGTAGATGAGTGGCATGGATGGATTCCACCCTTTTTATGCTCAAGTTTTTCGTTATGCAGTTCTAGTGTATATATGTATATATGTGTGCGTATATTGTGTTTTCCATAACTGTTTTCAGGCTGTGATGTCTCAGGTCGTAGAGTGGACTGTGGCACTGTCTTTCCTGGAAAAACCGGTGCTCAGATAAAGTTTATTACAGCATACTTGAACCTAAAATGATGTCACAGACGCGCTGTAGCCGATTAGCTTGAGTTAATTTTATCTCATGAATCTCGTGTCCAAAAAGCACGGTTTAAAAACATCTCATATTTGAGTTCTGAGCCTTCTTTACTCCATCACCTGATTCCCTGTGTACCTGTGCATGCAAAGTGTCACATGGCAAAACACACGCACTGTACCCGTGTCATGTGACGGTACCAGTTTCTAGCAGGCATCTCGAAGCCATGGATGATGAATTAGTTGGACTTTTTTGCAGACTTTCTTCAAACCCAGGTTGTGATCTTACTCCGTCACTAATAAGCAAATGAAGGAATGCTTTAAATTTATATGCAAATACTGCAAAAGCAGAAGAAGTCGGCTCAGTTTCATTTCTGTGTCCCTGTTGACACATACAGTTCCTTCAATATTTGGGATGCGAGTGTTTTTACAGCGATGGGATGGAAGCTGCCGTCTGATTGGATAGCGGCTGCACTGTCCAGTGACTAGAGCTCAGCTCTCGCTCACATGACCGACAGCTGTTCTGACTGTGTGTGTGAGACAGTGACTCATTGGCTCTGTACCAGTGAGGTAATTTGAGATCTCTTACTTATGCCAGAGGGAGTCCCTACATGCTGTATCACTCTCTTTGTGTGTGTGTGTGTGTGTGTGTGTGTGTGTGTGTGTGTGTGTGTGTGTGTGTGTGTGTGTGTGTGTGTGTGTGTGTGTGTGTGTGTGTCTGTGTCTGTGTCTGTGTGTGTGTGTGTGTCTGTGTCTGTGTCTGTGTGTGTGTGTCTGTGTCTGTGTCTGTGTGCGTGAGCATAAGATACAAGGTGTGTAAGTGTGTGTGTGTGTGTGCAAGTGTGTAGTTTTTCCCTTTGCTGTGATATCACGACTCTGCGTGGCTTCTCCATGGTAACGAAGCTCCGGCGCTGCACAGTTACTCGGTTGCTGTTTTTACTGTTGTGGAAAAGAAGGCGACTGCCAAACGAGAAAGAAAGTTCTAACATTACGGCTAAAGCCCGGACTCATACTTTTTGTTTTTACTCGTACAAATGTACACAAGCCACAGTCCTTACAGAAAGGGAATGTTGCCTTGTGAATAAATAGGTGATTTATACACGAGAGTACTTTCTAAACAAACAAACAGACCTGAACTGAGATAAACCACATGATGCAACTGAGCTCAAATTCGACCCAAGGCTCCTAAATTCAGGAAGTGCTCGCCAGATTAAATTTGGGTTAAAGTATTTGGATTATTCTGATATTTTTTTCAGCTTCTTAAATGTGAATATTTTCTGGTTTCTTTACTCCATTTAACAAAGAAACAATACGCAATGAATACATTTGTTTTTGTGCACAAATGGAGACAATTTTTGACCAAAATAATCAGTAGTCTTTTTAATATCTTCAACTCACGAGTTGCGTTGCCGATCGATTAATTTCCCTTTATTGCTGTTTTCCTGTGGGGTGGTAAAATGTAGACATTTGCATAACCAGAGTGTGTGTGTGTGTGTGTTTAAGATGTAAATGATCCAGCGCCCCCTCTCTTTTGAAAACCCCTGGCTGTAGGTGATGAAGTGTTTTGGCTCTCTGGAGATGAACTGCTGCCTGGTCCAGATGGCTCATTGTTCCATGTGCTCGCCCTGCCCCTTTAATAGCACACTTTGGGCATTGACCATTGTAACTAGCGCTGTTTTATAGCTTATCTCTGCATGTGTGCGCGCGTGTGTGTGTGTGTGTGTTTCACAGTGGGCTCTTTGTGTGCTCATATCTATTTTCATTCTTCTTTATTTCTGACTGCATTACGTCCACATTGTCTGGCAATAATGTGAACAGATGCAGTGTGAGCACACAGCGGTGTTTCCTCCCCGTCTTCCCTCTTTTTAAGCTGAACGTGCTTTGGCCGTGGCGGTTAAACCTGCGCTCGCATCATCTGAGAAAAGCGGCACCACAGACGCCCGCTGTCGCATTGTGTTGTGTCGTAATGAAATTATCAGTGGCATTCATCGCAAGAGATGAAAGAAAACTAATTGAACATGTCAGGTGTGGAGTCTTTTGTGTACACACACACACACACACACCTGTCATTTTGATGCTATATTATCACATACACTGTAGACCAAAGGCTTACGTCTAAGGATGCTGTAATACCACTTTATCATGATACCTTGTGTTTGTTCTGATACTGATTTAAGCAACGATTATGTGTTATTTTTTAATTAATTGATTTGTTGTTTGGGCCTTAAAATTAGAGCTATCTATTATTTTCTTGATGAATTGTTTGGTCCATAAAATGTTTAAAAAAACATGGATCGGTGTTTGTCAAACCTGGAAATGATGGTTGTTCTTGAAAATTTACATTTAAGAAGCTAAAACAATCAGAAATCTTGTTTTAATCACGGAAAAAAAAGCTTCAAATCGATTATCAAAATAGTTGATGATTAATTTAGTAATCGATTAATAATAAAGTCATCAATTAACTTGGGTGGACGTTACCTGGCGGAAGAAGAGGGAGTTTACAGCGGGATAAATGGTGGAGAAAGCTACGCTAAGAGATGCATTCATTCACGATCAAAACATTGACTTTATGACCTTTGTTCTCCATGTTGACAATAGATAAAAGAGCGAAATCCTGCACTTTTAACTTTTCACGTTATCGTTTTGTTTTCTTCCGTCAGACGGATATCGTGACGTGTAGCTATGTGGTTGTCTCGCAAAATATCAATCGTTACAGAATCGTTATCGTGATTATTATTGGTATCGTGGACAATGTATCGCGAGGTTACCCTGAAATTCCTACCACTAGTCCACAAACCAAAATTATTATTGTATAATATATTATATTATAAATTATTCTGATGATTTTTTTAAAAACACTTTAAAACTGATTCATCCATTATCAAACTAGTTGGTGATTAATGTCATAATCAATTATCAGTGTCTTTTGAAGCCATTTAAACTATTTTAACTTTATTCAAGGCATATTTATACATGACACAATGTTTTTTATGTGATTTTTGACCAATATCACATAGATATACACTACCTTTGAAAAGTTTGGCCTCACCTTTACCATTTTTGTTGTGTTTTCCATTAAAAGTCACACTCTTATTTATCAAAATGAATAGAAAATATAGTCAAGACATTGACAAGATTAGAAATAATTATTTTTTATTCTAAATAATACTGTTTTCAGCTGTGCTAACATCATTGCACAAGGGTTTTCTAATCATCCTATGGCATTCTAATGCCATTAGCAAACACAATGTACCATTAGAACACTGGAAATGGGTCTCTGTACACCTATGTACATATTCCATTAAAAACCAGACGTTTGCAGCTAGAATAGTCGTGTATAGAGTGTATTTATGATTCATTTAATGTTAGATTCATTGGGATAAAAAGTGTTTTCCTTCAAAAATAAGGACATTTCTAAGTGTACCCAAACTTTTGAACGGTAGTGTATACACAAAGCATCACTTCATCCCAACTTCCTGTTCTCAGTAGGTGGCTCAGTAGTTATGTCACAATATTGACATGTAGTAGGTGTCTTCAGGTCAGGACTCATTAAACCTGAAGTTTATGGGAACATCAATAATTACTACTACGTCCTGTTCCACAAAGAAAGTGTGACATTTATGTTTGCTAATGCTTGTTGTTAGCAAATTGCTTCAGCCAGGCTGCATTAACTTTACACACTACATGTGAACGGGGGCCAGTGGATTATTCCATGTCTCCCCCCCCAAAAAAAGCTGGCTGTTGTTGCTTCTCTCTACTGCTGACGAGCAGATTCTGGCTGTCGGTGTGTTGTTTTTGCTTTCACTTGGGCTTCTTTTCCTGGCCGCCTCTTTTTGTGTGTTTAGAGACGCAGCCAGAGAGTTTGTGTATGTGTGGGTCGGTCTGAGTCAGCGAAGGGAACAGATGACAAGTGAACTCGTTTGCATATCTTAAAATGACCGAATCACGCGGGGAGGCGATCCTCGGCTTTGAAGGAGCACATTGTTTTTGTGATTAAGCAACCACCCGTGTTTGGTGGTTAAATGTAGTAATTTTTTTTTTTTTTAAATCAGGTATGAGGGTATTGGATGTGAAAATCAATAAGAAAAGTACAGTGGGAAATATGTGGAGTCAACGAGGACAGCTGGTGGTGCTGCCTGCAGCCAGACGAGACTGAAATTTGAGATTTGCAGGCTGAGGGAGGGGGGGGGGGGGTGGGTGCAAAGGCGGCAGTCCGACACAGGAGAAAGAAGGTAAAATATGCACGGCAAGCATGTAAGGAAACGTACACAGGGGGATATAGAAAGTGGGGTCGAGTGAGAATCAAACTTAAAATGAGGATTAGCGTAAGAAGAGTTGCCTCCAGAGTCCACAGAGGAAGGGTGTGAATGAGCATGCTCCGTTTGGTCTGACATCGGATGCCGGGTTAGCCTCTCTCCGTCCCACACACACACACACACACACACACACACACTCAGCTAGCACTGACACCTAGCACACTCCAGGGGACAGAGAGAACATGGCTTGAATAAAAGCAGAGGGTGGTGGTGGTGGTGGTGGGGGCTGAGACTGAGACTTTGTCTGGGACTTTCCCTTCTTTTCCACTCCCCTCGAGCTCCCGCTGAAACTCAGAAACAGAGAGCAGGGCTTAATGTTCCGTTATTAGTTGGTCAAACAATAACTTTATTTTGCGATGGGAATTTGTGTTTGTTTGTTTGTTTGTTGCAGAACTTGCCTTAAATAAAAACTCTTCACTTCACTAGGAATGCAGCAGCAGGAGAAAGTGAGGTGCGTTTTTTTTTTTTTTTTCTTACATCCAATCTAAAGAGCCTCGACTTTAAAAATGTCTCCAGTTGCCTTCACATCCTAGTGGCTTGGAGCAGCCGGGGAGTGGCTAGCTGACCACACACTGACGGACTGCCTCTGGACTAATGCGAGGCTTTCAGCGTAAGAGAAAGCAAATTAGTGACCTTTTTTCTGTTTCCCCCCCCGTGTGCTGCAACACAAGCACCTAGCAACCGGGCTCGGTGCTGCCTTTTTAGTTTGGCGTTGATAGCAGTCGCCTGGGTCACGGCGGTTTGATGGATGCCTGCTCCGCTGCTTTGTTTCTCTTGCTGCTGTTGTAACCGAGGGACTGTTCTGTAGTTTATGGGATTCCACTGATAAAGGCACACATACTTTGGCGTCTCTCTCTTCTCCGAGCCCCTTGTGGGCGTTTATTTTTGCAACTATCGAGCGTCCGCCCCGCTCTGGACACAGCGCTCTTTCATTCTTTCATTCCAGCCTGCCCTGGACCCTCATGTTCATACCCCTCCTAACGGGGGGACGGCGCGGGAGAAACATGATCCTCTTTTTTGTGGAGTGTTTAGGGCAGCGGCAGCAACAGTGTGTGGTTTCCATGGAAAAGACTGGAGAAACATGGCACCGGGGGCCTGTGCGAATGCTCTACCCCGAGTGAATTTGAAGCCAGCTAGCGTAGCTCTGCAAGCTCCACCCTGGAACTCCTGGTTAAGAATCTTCTCGTGTGTTTCGGCGAGGAGCGTGCACACGATTAAAGGTGAAGCCTTTTGAAAGATAATGCACACGATTGTGGGGAAACTTAAATGCCCTTTCTCCTCGTCAGCTCGGTTGTGTTTGGTGCAACTCGCCCTCTAGCAACAGCTACACAAGGTGTTGTAAAATGTCATAAATTCCTGTCCTCGGTTCAACTACGCTGAGTTTGTTTCAGGTTGATAGGTTGCCGTTGTTCTTCTTCTTTACGGGGAACAAGCAAATTGTGCATGTGCTGTACACTGGGACAGAAATGCATGTTGAATAGTTTGTGTGGGTGATTACATGAGGCTTTGCCTGCTTGTATTGTGTATGAATATGGTGTAATTTGTGTGTGACTTGAGGAAAGTGTAGGCTGTGAGTTGAAGACAAAGAATGGCATGTTTGTGTTGTTTTTGGCCAACTCTCTCCTCATGCTCTCGTTCCTTTTTTAAAATACAGCTGTTTAATGATAACAAATAATACAAAAAACGGTTTCTTAACCTCAGTAAACCAGGTAGTGAACAAGACTAATCGGTCCGCCTCTCTAATCTACATTGCAGTGCAATTATATACAGTATTTTCAATAACGAGCATATAAATAAACATATTGGGTCAATTTATTGGTCTACCGCTTCACACAATTGCCAATCTTGTAGATTAAGAAGAATTGACTCATAGAACTTGAAAAATGTGACCCTGTCTGGCTGTGGTGAAGATGATAAACAAGCTCTATTCTCAAGAAAACTAGCACGTCTCACTTTTGTGGCTGCTCTAATTTGCTAACGCGGGCCACTAAAACCTTAGTCAAACTAAAAAATGTGATTAATACCAATTACCAAAGTTGCAACTGGTCTTGAGGAATTTGAACCATTGTGGAGCCTTCAATGGGAAAAAATGTGCAAAATTGACATGGTTTTGTCTTGACGATTAGCTGAAGCTAGCAGCGGAAAATGTTCAATTAAGTGAGAATTAGAAGTTCATTTTCTAACAGACTTTTTAAAATACATTTTTTTAATCTCGCAACCATGTTGTATACGATCTGTCTAAAAACCATTACCATTGACGGCGGCTGCTCTACCGTGATATTGAACTTGGAGGAGTCAACCACAAAATGTTACGCTAACATCTGCGTCTTTAAACCTAGGATTACATTGTGCTCACACATCCAGTGTGGCCTTGGCCTGAGAGAGTAGTGACTCCAGTCCAATTACCAGTGGCAGCTGGTCTTGACATCACCCATAGAAATTTGAACTCCCATTTTGGAGCCTTAAGTGGGAAAAAATGGACAAAATTGACATTGTGTTGTCTTAACGATTAACTGAAACTAGCGGTGGAAAATGTTACATTAAGTGAGAATTAGAAGTTTGGTTTCTAATAGACTTTTTTATTTCACAACCATGTTGTATACGTCTAAAACCATTCCCATTGGCGGTGGTCGCCTGGGATATATTGAACTCAGAGTCGACCACAAAAGTTAACGCCAACATCTGCGTCTTCTCAGTGAAAACCCTTTTTAAACCTTGCAGTAAATTGTGCTCACATGTCCAGTGTGGCCTTGGCCTGAGAGAGTAGTCTGACTGCAGTCCACTTTGCAGTAATGTGTCCAAAAATGGTTTTGCCGACAGCTCATGTACACTTAAGGAAGAAGCAGAACGTGAAGCAGCACCACAATCGGTGCAGAACAGCTCAGTGACACATCATGTTTTTATTTCTCACAACTCCTCTGGCGTCAAACCTGACATGTGGCCTTATTGGCACCGTTTCATCCGTCTCTGAGATAAAAGTCTGCCATGTCTCCTCTTGTACTCGCTGCATACACACTTTCTAGTAATTGGAGACAAAGAGCAAATTATCCTAATCCCTCTAGTTTGATCTCCGTCATGTTGCCAGCCCGGGTTTTGGATTACGTCGCCATCGCCGATGGCATCATCAAACGCGTAGTTCAATGATTGCATTTCTAAACACCACACACTATTGGGTTTAATCACATCGGCGCGTTGCGTAACACTAATTGAGCACATGTCTGCGTTGGTGCAGTCAGTGATCAGTATCAGTGATACCGTTGTCTCAGGTTATAGACGTTGCCAAAACCTGTAACATTGATTAAGTCTGTTCAACCAGTTCAGTGGGAATTAGCCTCTTAACGTCATGCGGGCTAAACTAGAAAACAAATCCTGGTGATATCCGAAAACCATAATTGATGCCCCAGGGCAAATATCGATATTATGATTAACAAATCAAGGCAGTCCCTGTCAGTTTCACTTGATTATCACAGAATCGTTGTATCGCAATATTATTGGTATCGTATTGTGAGGTACCCTGCCATTTCCATCATTTCTATGCTTTTTGTTAGCTATTGATTCTTAATATTTTCATCAGTGTGGGTTTATCTGTAAGTTTGTTCTTCTGTTTTGCAACTTCCTGTTAACAGTTTTTGACAAATCATCAGTCTGAATATGTTGCCAGTAAAGTTTGCTAAGACTACCTACTGTTGACGAATACCAACACATTTTGGTATGTGGTATTTGGTAGCACTTTAAATTAATGCTGGGCACGTTAACATGTTAACGACGTCAACAGTAGCGCACATTAACGCATGATGCGTTTCCATGGCGACTGACTGGAAAAAGACGCTTGTGACATCATGTTTACGTGACTCCCGATTTGTTAAAATGAGTCTCTAAAGTAAGGCTAAACTTTAAAAACAGAGGCACACGTACGCAGTATGCTGGGTATTTGTAGCGCTGCTCTTTTCGTTTAATAAACAGACCGCTCCAGTTCTACTGTAGGCGAGCTAACGGAGCTAAATGGTAAACGGTGCCTGGTCTCCGGTGCCACGACACGTAAACATGACGTCACGCACGTCTTTTTCCGGTCAGTCGTCGTAGGAACCTGCCATGCGTTAATGTGCGTTAGCCGCCGTTAACGTGCCCAGCGCTACTTTAAATGTAACATGATTCAGTCCCATTTAAAACGTTCAGATGTGTATACCTCAGCGTCATCTTAACAGATCAGGATAAACCACAAGTCGGAGCACTTTTACGTAATGTACTTGTCAACAAACCAAGTCAAACCTTTACCCTACGCTCTGCTCTCTCCAGTGACAAACCCATAACACCACGGACATCTTTGAAACTTGGATTCTGTAACCTGTTTTGGAAAAATGTTGGTATCATATTCTTTAAAAAACAAATGATTAAAATGCCTCGCAGTGAAGCCGACGCGTCTTTGAACAGTTGTATTTGCATATTGACTGCGTTGTTGACATTGGCTCCACCTTGTTTGATTACTCCTGTCTGATTCAACTATTGGTGTGCACAGAACTTTTGTTGTTTTTGCCAAAGACTCGGGACTCTGTAAAAGCACGCTGTGACGAGAGATCTTTTGAAATTCTTTTTGTGCATAGATTAAGGACACTTAGTCGTAGAGCTTGGCCACCATGGCCAAAGAAGTCATCAGATGGACATTTGTATCGCAGGAAGGTGTCTTTATTGGTCACGGTAAATGTCAAATTATCCTTTTTAAGGCTGATTTATGGCTGCAGATGCCTCTTGTGGATTTTAAATTGTTTTCATTATTGAGTGCTAGATGTTAATCTGTGTTTTTAAGACCTTTTTAAAATAACGATTTCTTTAAATGTTTCTGTCGATAAAACAAAGCAGAGATTTTCAGTTTACTGTCATAGAGGAACAAATAATACACTTTTAATTGATTCAAACTAGTCTGTTGATTAATTAATTATTGCACCCTTACTGCTATTAAGGTCAGGCCTGAGGTCTTTTTGTTTGAACGACTAAATCATTGACTTAAATGTGTTGTTGAACAGTTTTCAATCTGAATGAGTTCAGAGCTCCATAACTACTTTAACATACGGGTGGAGCCTGCATCTGCTTTATGAAATATGAAATTAACATTGTCGGGAAACGCAGTGTGCAGCCGACAGACGGTACAGTAGGAATCAATGGTTGTCAAAGTTTCATGCTAATACCCACTGCATTAGCAGCGCAGTAAGAGGATTAAATGCCTTGAATGAACGCGGTTCCGCTCTATGGACGTGGACAACATGAGCCGTGCATTTCCTGATCTTCTTTTTGTCTGTAAGCTCTAGGGAGACTGCTTTCAGCATCCGATATGATACTGGTATCACAACGGCGAGCATGTAAAGATACCAATATTAGTCCGGTACAGACTTTGTAAATCTTTAAACCCTCTTATGATCGTCATGATATTCAGGCCGCCTGGATTTATTTTGATTTTATGGCTGTAGAATTGTTCTTCTGCGCCTTTTCCCAAGATAACTTTCACTTACGATATCTGGCAGTTATTCAACCGTTGAGGAATCACGGTACTGAGAAGCTGACGCCGCAAACGTGTGACGCACTGGTGAATCTCGTCTGTGATTAGACGGTATTTACGCTAAAGGCGGGGTCAGATCTGTAGTTTTTTAAATTTTTAGATATTGCAAGCGGTCAAAAGGAGTTGTGGTAATGAGACGTACGCGTGCCAAATCCTGTCGGCGACTACAGTAGTAACGGAAGGGATAATCAGCCTAGCTACCAATTAGGGATGGGGCCGATCCGATCCCGGGTTCCGGTACAGACGTTTTTGACGCATCGGAAATATCAGATCCAACTGTAGAGATCTGATCCGATGATAATGTCTGCTGAAATGTCTCCACGAGTGATACCCTGACTGCTCTGCTAGCTGGCTGCAAAAAGTGGAATGGATTTCCTATACGGAGGCGTGTCTGAATGAGGGCGTGGAGTAATGATGCCCGATCCGTTCGGGAAGCCCATTCCACAGTTTACAGTCAGCTAGCAGGTAAGCATTGTTGACCAGGAGTTAAGAAAATCAGCTCGTCTGCAGGTCCTCTGCAGCCGTCACCGTTTTAAAACGCCTGCTCGCCAGAGTTTATGTTAGCCGGAATATGCCGCTTTTGGCATCATTGTCATATTTATAATGGTTGTTCAGCTCGAACGGATGGTCAGTAATTGCACATAACTACTACAAGGAGGGTGTGTTCCTGCACGTTTGTGTTTTTTTCTGGCATAAACGCTGACCTTGTCAGGACCAGTAGTCCTTATTGTGACCAAAACCTGGTCCTAATAAGGCAGGACGTCATTTTTGTGGAGCTTTGTGTTGTGTTTACGTTCAGATTTGGGTTAGGCATTAGCTGGGTAAGGTTAGGAATAACACTTTGCTGGAAGTCAACACTGAGGATGTGAAACCCTGCGTGTGTGTGTGTGAGAATGAATCATAGAGCGCTTAATATTTCTGTTTCTTGTTGCTATTTTTTCCTCGAAAAACCAGTTTGTTTACCCTGTTTTTTTTCCTCCCACCTTTCAGAGGTCCCCACATTTCAAGAGAAGACGAAAGCCTTACTTGGAAATCTTATGGACGAAGGTCAGTATTAATGTTTCCCCTCTTGTTCACGTGTGTTTGTTTTTCCTCAGCGACTTCTTCTGTCTGTCGAGCTCACGCTGTTTGGGCAGCACCGCGATCACCGTGTTCTTTTTATTTTTTTACCTACAACACAATAAAGTGCGCCTGTCTGCGAAACAGCCTTTCATTCTGCTCCTTTGCTGTGTGCCGAGTCATTGTTTATGTCTGCTCTCCTTTCTGCTGTCATCCTTCACGCCGCCGCCATAAAAGACACACACAAGCATGGTGCTGTTTTTCGGAGCTGACTCACTCATTTTCTCTCTCCTCACTCTAATGTGAGCCCGTGATTCAATTCTGTTTTCTAACACCCTTTTGTTAAAGAAGCATTTTTGTTGTTATTTTGGAGGTTTTGCGCAAGCTCAGGTGTTGATATATGAAGAGACGGGGAAACGGTTTGACTGTTCAGGATGGTTTTGTTTTTTTTAGATCTACACGGGAGATAGCATACACTTGCAATCCTGGTTTGCACTAACTTTTAAGCTCATACTAGTCATGTTTACGTGACTCCCAATTTGTTAAAATGAGTCTCTAAAGTAACGATAAACTTACGCAGTACACAGGTACGCTGGTTATTTGTAGCGCTGCTCTTTTCGTTTAATAAACAGACCGCTCCAGTTCCACTGTAGGCGCGATAACGGCACTAAAGGAGCTAACTGGTAAACGGTGCCTGGATGGACTCTGGTGCCGCGGCATTTTACATGACGTCACACGTGTCGGTCGTCATGGAAATGCGTCATGCGTTAATGTGCGTTAACGTTGATGCCGTTAACAGCCTTTAGCGCGTTAACTAACGTGCCCAGTACGACTTTAAATTTAACACGATTCAGTCCCATTTAACACGTTCACAGGCGTATATAGACAGGTACGCTGGATGTTTGTAGCGCTGCTCTTTTCCTTTAATAAACAGACTGCTACAGTTCCACTGTAGGCGCGCTAACGGCACTAAAGGAGCTAACGTAGCTAACTGGTAAACGGTGCCTGTACTCCGGTGCCACGCGTCTTTTTCCGGTCAGACGCGTCATCATGGAAACGTGTCATTAGGTCTGGACAAGTTTGAAAAAATGTTTGCGTTGTTTCCAGACGATTATCTCACTTTCTGAAATGAAATATATATTAATACAAATCGAAACAAGTTACTAACGCAACATAGCTTACCTGTAGATGATATCAAACTAATCAAGCTGGCTGTAGAACCAGCCACCTATTGTCGGCCACGACAGTGTCATGGGTTATTTACAATAATAAGCATCAAACAATTGGTATTCAGATGTTTGAAATTTCCAGACTTTTCAGTCAATATTAGTCTGGAAAAGTATGGAATTTTGAAATGGAAAATGTGTAGGAACTCAGTGCTGGCTCATACTGTATATATTCTGGTCACTTAATATACTGTGTATATATTGTTGTCCTTCCTCGTGCAATACGTTATCTTCACCTTTACCGCCTTTGCTGCTGCGGCACTGTAAATGTCACCTATTGTCGGACTAATAAAGTGGGTTGGATCATCTTCATGTGGACAGATGTTAGACAATCCTTTTCGTAGACCTCGATTGTGTCCTTTTTTTTGAATGGCAAATTGGTCACTCCTCCCCTTAGTTTAGGGTTACTATATTTGCCGACAAATATTGTATTAGTTGCCCAATTGTGTTTATTTTTCACTTGGGAGCGGTAGTAAAAAGAGGAAATATTAATTATGCTGCGGTTGTAGTGAGTTGCTTTTTAGGGATTTGTGTGTGAATTTTAAATTAGTCAAATAAGATATTATCACGTCCTGTTTGCTTTGTAACAGCCATGGATGACCCACTTTCAAACAAACACATTCTCTCTCTTCTCCATTCTCAAACAACACAAAAGATTCAACGTGTGAATCCTTCCCTTTGTTGAATGTTGTAAGAAAGTAAAATTGGCAACAAAACAGCAACATCAACATCATTTTGGCTTATGTTGTCTTTTACGTTCAGACGTGTCTTTTTAATTATGTCATTGTTCACTCTGAAGTTTACTTCACTTCTTACAGAGGCCTTGCTAGGTGAAAATTCATGTTGTAAAAGCTATTTTTAAACCTCCTGCTAACAATCAGAGCACTGGTCTCTGCTTATCTGTACTTTGCCTTTATCTTCGCGGCGTCACCTCTTAGCATCCGTGTTCCAGTTGAAGCTGTGATGCTATGTTTATATCCACACACACATACTGTCTTTAGTTGGACATGTTGCTATTTGTTATTTAGCCTTACATGCTGCATGCTAGCTATTGTAGCTTCTAGGCTAGTTTTTAAAACCATTGTTCTGCTAAATAAAACGATTAAAACCCTTTCTTTTGACGTGGCGTGCTCAGAACTTTTTCTACCGCCGCCTGTGCTGCCATGTTTGCCTTTTTCAGTCCACCCCAAATTCCCAAGATCCTGTGTGAAGCTCGACCAATCAGGAGCAACGTGCTAATCACATCAGTCACAACTGAGCTGCTTTTTTTTTTTCCCTCCAAAGCATTTTGTGCTCCAGTGAAAAACAGAGCGCTAGTGTCCTCAGAATTCAGATATATTGTTTGATTTATTCATATGTAGCATTCCAAAAAATCTTTGACATTCTTATGGTTCTATCAACGCAATTAATTTGAATAAAGTTCTTCTGGGCTTCGGTTTGGCAAATCTCCTCCTCTCTGCCGTAAGATCATTAAACCTCCCCCTGTCCAGGCCTCCTGGTCCACGTCCAGTGTTGCTATATTTCACTTAGCATACATTAATTCAGCTCACTGATCTGCCGTCGGTGTTCATCACAGTGTTTGCTGCTCCCTTATGGCGCTTTTCCACGATGCACTTCTAGCACTACTCGACGACATGTACTAAATTAAAGAAACAAGAAAATGTTCACATTTTAGAAGCTAAAACGATCTTGTTTTAATCAAGAAAAAGGCTTCAAACCGATTAATTTGATTGATTATCTCGGCTCTATAGTTCAGATGATATGAATTTACAGAAGTATTTGCACTTCTTTACATCACAACACCGGCGTTGCATGCTCGCCGACTGTGACCGTGGCCTTGGCCCAGCACTACGTCCTGAGCTAATTTGGTTCTCACTGCCCCTCGGAGCTGCCGCTAGCATGCTAGCCAGCTAAGAGGCTCTATAAATAGCTGCTAAGACGGTGTCTCTATCGCAGCAGATGTGTTTACAGGCAGGCATGTGCGGCGTCAGTCAGCCGTTAGCCTCCACATCGGATCCAGTTCCCGCCTCTTCACTCGAGTATGATTTACCCCGAGGCGGCCACTCAGCGCTGTCAACGGCAAATAAAGACGCCAGAGACGGCGATTGTGACGGAGATAACGGCTTCAGATTTATCCTGAAATTACTATCTGGTAATGGTCTGAAATGTCGACGGGAAATCAATCAAACACTTGCACCAGGGCTAATTATTGGCTCCTTCATGTGTTCATAAAATACAGGTCACTATTGTTGGATCCTCTTCAAAAAACTTGACTTTGTACTAAGCCAATAAAATGCCGAAACATGATTTGTAGAGAAAAAAAAAAAAGGACCAACTTTGATAGTTCCTGGCTTCAAAACATGTATTTTATTTTTTTTTTATTTTTAATATTTAAATTGCTAAATTTAGCTGCTAGCTTTGGCAGCACTTTGCTGGTGGGTGTTAATTCCCCTGCTGTTGTGCTGTCTGTCTTCATAATGCCACACTTTATTACCACCACTTGATTTTGCTTCTCTCGTCTTCACCTCCCACTCACATCATCCTTCCTTCTGCTCTCTTGCTTTGGGATCTCCCTGTGCTGCTGCTGCCTCCTTCTGTCTCTTCGTCCCTTTTTTTTGTTTTGCTGCTCACTACGTCGAGACGAGCACCGTCATGATCCATCTGAACCGTCCGTCCGTCCGTTTTCTACCGCTTTATCCTCCACATGAGGGTTCCATGGATAGCTGCGCCAATCTCTGCTAACATAGGGCAATAGAAGCGGTCATGATCCATCTGAACCGTCCAACCATCCATTTTCTGTCTGCTTGAGGGTCGCGGGCGGGAAGCTGCGCCAATCTCCGCTGACATACGGCGATAGACGTGGTCATGATGCGTATGAACCGTACATCCATCCATTTTCTACTGCTTTATCCTCCACATGAGGGTTGCGTGGATAGCTGCGCCAATCCCTGCTGACATGGGGCGATAGACACGATCATGATCCATCTGATCCGTACATCCATCTTCTACCACTTTATCCTCCACATGAGGGTCACGCGTGGATAGCTGCGCCAATCTCCGCTGACATAGGGCGATAGACGTGGTCATGATCCATCCATCCATCCATTTTCTACTGCTTTTTCCTAGACGAGCGTTGCACGGATAGCTGCGCCAATCTACGCTGACATAGACGCGGTCATGATCCATCTGAACAACCCATCCATCCATTTTCTATCGCTTTATCCTACACATGAGGGTCGCGTGAGGAGCTGCGCCGATCTCCTCTGACATAGGGCGATAGACGCGATAGACATGTGGCCAGTCCATCCTAGGAACACTTGTAGAGACAAACGACCATTTACTCTCACACTCACGGTCAATTTACAGTGTCCAATTTACCTAATACCCATATTGCATGTTTTTGGCCTGTGGGAGGAAGCCGGAGAACCCACGCTCACACCGGGAGAACATGCTAACTCCATGCAGAAAGGCCTTTGTTTCGACCGGGTCGTGATCCTGAGTCTTGTTCCATCTGAACCACTCAACAAAATTGCTCCTTTTAGCTCCATGTCAGAAGTTTTCTAAGGTTATACTAACGCAGATAACACGGCGTGCCGGTGTAAACAGGGAGCAGATCTCTGCTCTTACCTTAACGCTAAACAACAGCGGTTAAAAGACCGAGCAGGGTTTTCTGTTTTTAGACGGTTGTTAAACGTTAGCAGAGCTTTTTTGTTTCACGGCTGATCGTCAAGTCACGGTCGATGAGAAGAAGCAATCAGGAAGTAAACGTGGGTAAAGTTTTCCAAAGGTCTCTGTTTTTGCTTATCCAGACTAATGGCTCTTTATCCATTATAGTGTTCTGATGAAGGACATGGAGCTGATGGTGTACTTGTTCGATTCTTGTGTCATGACTCTTTGTCATCTACCTCTTCTTGTGTTTGGAGTTGGTTTGATCCGTTTCGCTGTATGGTAGCTTTGATTTTTCTTACCTTAGTCTCCACGGTTTGCTTCGTTCCGTTTCCCTGATCGTGTACTTATTCGACCAAAGCTTTATTTATGCACACGACTGAGTCGTATGACTGTAGCCTGTCTATATAAAATGGAAGAACAACCCCAGGTAGCTGAGGAGGTGAGGGCTTGTGCTGTCATTCAACCCCCAAAACCTCTCATCTGAGAAACATCCTCTAATGCTGTATTGATTTTTTTCAGACATTTGTCCATTGTCGTCTGTCTTACTACACATACCTGTTCTCCACCTGCCTATCATTCTTCTCTGGCCTCTTCTCCAGCCTCTGGTTTTTTTCCCTTTGCCCTACAGGCCAAAACCACAGTCAACTACAAACCCGTTACCAAGGCAACTGCACAGCACGAGAGGAAACAGCAGCTACACACACACACACACACACACACAGAGCACATCTGAGTTCAGTTTTCTGCTCGGTTGTTATTGACCAAACCAAATCAATACATCTGTGGTACGCCGGTTGCCCGGGACAACAGCAGGTGTTGTACATTAGAAGTAGACCGATGAATTGGTTCGGGTACGATATTTGTCCTTAAGACAACAGACGTGATATATCGTACTGCTCGTCTTGGAAATGGAACGACCTACAGAGCGCTACCAGAACATGGTCTCCAAGAAGCTCTTGGAAGACCAAGCTCTTCCTAGAGCTTCTTCTGTCCTCACACTTACCTTACCCATATCTCCTTCTGCACTTCCTTCTGCTAAATGCTAAAATGCAAACCTAATCGTGATACCGGGAGATTTTCAACGTCTTCCCACGTTGTCGTCACGTGACCGGTTCGGTCTTGTCTGACTCCATGTCTTTCTCTTTCTTCTGCCCGACCAGAAATGAGTCGCCAGACTGCCACCGCGCTGCCCACAGGAACCTCCAAGTGCCCCCCCTCCCAGCGCGTGCCCACCCTGTCGGGCACCACGGCCTCCAACAGTGACCTGGCCAGTCTGTTCGAGTGTCCGGTCTGCTTCGACTATGTCCTGCCCCCCATCCTGCAGTGCCAGTCGGGACATCTGGTAGGTTCAGTCCAGCCTGGACATGACTATGCTCGTTTGTTGTTGTTGTTGTTGTTGTTGTTGTTGTTGTGGATCTGATTAACTCCTGGTTTTCGATAAAGCTGCCCGAATCTTCAGAGATTCAGAGATGTTCCACAGTCTGTGTCCCCTCATTTTTAATGTTAGGCCATGTTGAATTCTTTAGAGCTAATGACTAAAACGGCTAATAAAAAAAAAAGTAAAGTAAATGTTTTCTATCGATATTGGAAGTTGGACGTAAACGCTAATGTTTCGGGCTGCAGCACAGGTCCATAAAATATCAGAAAATGTTGAACCTGGAAATAATGATGTTTTCTAATGTCTTATTTTGTCCAAAATGCATGAAACTGATTTAGTTTTAATGATGTGTTATATGGAGCAAAGAAACCACAACATTGTTGTTGGGTGGCAAAATAAGTGTTGTTGAAAAATATTCAAACGTCTTCTCAAACAAAGATGTGTGGCCATCTGCCTAGTTAGGTTGTGGCGAAAGGAAAAACAGGGGAGACTTATTTTACTCGTTTTTCCCCGTCAGGTATGCTCCAACTGCCGGCCAAAGCTCACCTGCTGCCCGACCTGTCGAGGTCCGCTGGGCTCCATCAGGAACCTGGCCATGGAGAAGGTAGCGAACTCGGTCCTGTTCCCCTGTAAATACGCCTCGTCGGGCTGCGAAGTCACGCTGCCGCACACCGACAAGACGGAGCACGAAGAGCTGTGCGAGTTCCGGCCGTACTCCTGCCCGTGTCCCGGCGCCTCCTGCAAGTGGCAGGGCTCGCTGGACGCCGTCATGCCTCACCTGATGCACCAGCACAAGTCCATCACCACGCTGCAGGTGAGACGCCGCGACTCTGGCCGTAACGTCTATTTATTTATCTGTATACACAATAACAAGGGGATGGATCAAGACCACCTTTTCATGACTCATACCACGTTCTTAAAACATAACGGTGGGTCAAAACTTCTATGATAATCTATACGCCAGAGCAAATATGGACATTGATGTCAATTATTTGGACCAATTTCTGACTGGAACCTTGAAAATAATGTATAACTACCAGGGGAATTAGGTTAAAACACAGCTAATTTAGTTTTGTGTTAGCTTAAATGTGTCTTTAAAGAGACCTCTTAAACTTGTACTAATATCTTTGTGAGGTCCAAAACCCTTTTTCAGGGTTAAGACCTGGTTTTAGGGATCAGGCATCCTTGAACGTTTTTGAAAATTGCCCCCATTGAAAGTGCTTGAATTTTGTGCCAGAAAGAAGCGACGTTGATATTTAGGTCAGCGTCTCCCTTGTTCGTTACATCGCCACCTACTGTTTCATGTGCCCCGCGTTACTTGACATACGTAGACTAGTGGAGTCGTAATTTACTAGCAGGGTTATGGACACTGTCTGCTGTCTCTCTCTCGCTCTCTCTCTCCGCCGTTGACGTGAGATTTCTTGCAGAACAGTGCGCGAGTAAAGTTAAGCAAAAAGAGCGCAAATGGCGTCGCAATGACTGGGAAATGAAAATCCCAAGATCTGTGTCATTAACAGAAAATGACTTGAATTTGAGGGGAATTAGGCTACGTGCACAATGGCACATCCGCGGCTTCTGGTACGCTAGTGAAGTGCTAAGTCGTAGAGTCAATTTTATTCGTAAAAAATTAGCGGATTTCGGATACAAGAGAGGCGGTTATCGTGTCAAAAAGTCAGAGCGCCAGCCCTACGTTGTTGTGTACGAATTTGAAAATCCAATGATCTCTGTCTCTGTGTCGGAACATTTGGTCCTTGAATTTGAGGGGAATAGGCTACGTGCACAATGGCACTTCCGCCTAGCAACCGCGGCTTCTGGTACTCTAGTGAAGTGCTAAGTCGTAGAGTCAATTTTATTCGTAGAAAATTTGCGGATTTCGGATACAAGAGAGACGGTTAGCGTATCAAAAAGTCAGAGCGCCAGCCCTACGTCGTTGCGTACCCCTTTGTACGAATTTGTCTCGGTACAATAGTACGATAATCTTTTATACGTCCTTTACCGCAAGTTAAACCGACCTACCGGAAGCTGCCCAGCGTACAAGAGAGGCGATTATCGTATCAAAAAGTCAGAATGTCAGAACGCCAGCCCTACGTTGTTTTGTACCCCTTTGTACGAATTTGTCTCGGTACAATAGTACGATAAACTTTGTACTTCCTCTACCGCAAATTAAACCGACCTACCGGAAGCTACCCAGCGTCCCTGGAAGCCACGGTTGCTAGGCGGAAGTTTTAT